>NW_027133041.1:0-60465 GCF_026122565.2 Emydura macquarii macquarii
TGAGAGCCTGTTTAGCTGTGTGGATGGACAGGAAAGGCCTATCTTAGAGATGTGCTGCAGAAAGTATCAGTAAGTTTGAGATCTAGCCTGGATGTGAGGACTTAGAGCATGATCTGAATGAAGATGTTACGTGCGTGAATGACAGGCAGGATTGGATAATGTCCACAGTGGCTGAGAAAAGAGGGCGGAGGGAGGCTTGGGAGGACAGATCAGGAACTCTGTTTCAGCCCTGTTGAGCTTAAGCTGCTGGCTAGACATCCACAAGGAGATGTCAGTGGCTGAGATTTCAGTCTGAACAGAAGGAGACAGGATCTGATTAGCAAGTGCAGATGTGTGAGTCGGCAGCATAGAGACAGTGCTTGAATTTCTGGATGAACCACTGTTTTGCTGTAGCGCAGCAGAGGGGCGCTAGGCTGGTAGGTCCCACTGGTGTGATCCGAGGCGGCAGGGAGTGGTGTGGGTGATCCCAGATGAGATGAGCCCATTAGTCTGATCTGGCGAGTCAATTCGTATCTTCCTGATCCTAATCCTTTTGTTCTGACAGGGCACTACCCCTCTGTACTCCCATCCATACACCTTCAACAGACACGCATGTGTCAATGTCTGATCCCTGCCATCCTGTCCCCTCATCTGGCTCCAGAAACTAATGCAGTTTTAAAAGGAATTATTATTGAGTGGGGGGAACAGAGATGTAGACTTCCTCTGGGAGTGCAAGGGAGCTCTGGTGGGAGGAGATACAGAGGAGGCTGTGGATAACTGGGTTGCCAAGGTGGGGAGGGGGGTAAATTGAGGTAACCATGTTTGTTGTGGGAATAGGTACACTTGAGGCAGCCACCACCCAGAACAGAGGGATGTAAGTAACCAATCAGTTTGGATGTGCATCGGGATGGACAGCCCATGTCAGTAAAATGGATAATATTTGATACCTCTTCCATCCCTTCCCTCTGCCTCCCCCATTCTCCTTCTCACTGTGTTTTCTTTCCCCAACTTCTTTCATCTTTATTTCCACTTTCTCCCTGTGTTTTCTCCTGACTCCTCTTGCTCAGCTACTGCATGTCCTTATCATTCCTTGTGTTCTTCTCACCCTTTCATCTGCCTTTCATCAAATTGAACAATAAGTGGGAACTCAGAAAATGGGAGAGGTTCACCTTACACGATTCCTCCTCAGATCTCAGCCTCCAAAGGAAATGCTCTGACAGGCCTGAGCAGGCTTCATCCCTGAGTGTGCCTGTGAGCTGTGACTCAACTTCGAGACCTTGGGCTCACTTGTCAAAGAAAGGGTCAGGGTCTGAGAATGGAGAGTAGCTCAGTCCTCCCCCACAGCTGAGCCCTTGCTCACCTCCTCCAGTGCCTATGAAAGTGATACACAGAAGTCACCATGTGTTAGATTTTTCTCAGACTCCACAGTCAATGTGTAGCCAATTGGCTGAGACGGGTCCCTCTGGGGTCAAATCACTGAGTGTGAAAAGAGTGCCTGAAGTACTGGCTCTATCTGCAGTCCGCTTTTCCCTGAGCACCAACCCTTCAATATTGATAATTTTTGTGTCCAGCTCTCCAGTACCCAGCACCGTGAGACCCACGGCCTCAGTACTGACCAGCACTCAGCACCTCGGTACCATTGTTATCATCACACGTCCTGCATGAGACATCATTTTTTGTCCTGTCTCCAGTAGAAAGGACACAAATACACCTTATCACATCGGAAAGGATAGCCCCACTGTTGGAGAAAATGTACTTCTTTGCATCTTCTCCGTCCTTACATTGCAGGGAGTCCTCTCCTGCTCAGTCCCTCTCCCTCCATGGATGTCACATTGGGAATTAGAGACTACTCTGAGCAAGAAAAAGACTGGGTCTCACAAGGAACAGACTCCTTTGGTTTATTCTCCTGGATCTACCAGTCCAGTGCTCATGTGGTTACCAATTGTGGCCCCTTTTGGGCATCGTGGGGTACGCAGTCCTGTTCCTACAAGAAAACCTTCACTGTTGCCCACCCCTAGGGTTAGATCCTTTTCCCCTACGAGGCAGTATAAGCCTTCCCAACCAGGTGGATTGGTGCAGTCACAGATCCAAGGGAGCCAGAAGGAGGAGAGACTGGAAGCAGTGCAAGAGAAGTTGCATAAGCTGCATGATGTTGTGCACATTTCCATTTCTTATAGATATGCTTTGCCTATTAGTGAGGGATTGTTAGTTGTAAAGGAATTTTGGAAGACGCCAAAATCAATACTGGCCCCATCCAAAGGAGCAGGTAAATGTATCAAGTCCCTCCCAAGGAGTTTGAGTACTTCTATTTGCGTCTAGTGTTAGTGTCACTCATCACAGAGCATGCACAAGGGGCATCTGATTGCCCCATTTTCCCTTTAGGCTGCAGTGGATGTTTCTGACATTGCTTCATGCACCATGGCCTCATCTACAGTGATATCAGTGACGCCAGTCACGGTTACCCAAGGAGGTTCAAACTATTAGAGAAAATCTTCCCTTCGAAGTCTGTAACCTCTTAAACTCCAAGACCGACAAGAACTTCCATTTATTAAAAGACTATAGGGTTGTCTCGTGCTCTCTGGGCTTGTCTGCCCCAGCCTTACGGAGAAAGCAAGCCAGAACTCAAAACTCCTTAGGACAGCATCCTTCTGCTCTTTCTACTGTGGCCACAGTGGGCATCAGAACCGCTGAGGAAGAAGCAGAGATTCCAGCACAGGTGACCATCTGCCACTTTCTCAGCTGCTGTGCATTCCACGTCATCCTCTCAGCAGCAGATTGATGCTGCATTTGAGAGCTTGGCATAATCTTCTCTCGCTGCACCCGAACTCATCTACCAGATACATAGATTCCAAGGCCAGAAGGGACCATTATGATCATCTAGATTGACCTCCTGTATAGTGCAGGACAGAGGAATTCCCTGAAATAATTCATAGAGTAGAGCTTTTAGAAAAACATCCCGTCTAGATTTAAAAATTGGTAGTGATGAAGAATCCACCAGGTCTCTTGGTAAACTGTTCCCTCACTGTTATAAATGTATGCCTTTTCCAGGCTGAATTTGTCTAGCTTTAGCTTCCAGCCATTGAACTGTGTTAGACCTTTCTCAGCTAGATTTAAAAGCCTATTATCAAATATTTGTTCCCCATGTAAGTTCTTATAGACTTAGGTCACCCCTGAACCTTGTCTTTGTAAATTGATCGAGCTCTTTAAGACTATCATGATAAGGCAGCTTTCTTCATCAAGTGATGTCCCTATGGGTGCTCAACCTCAGGTGTCTGACGCGCCATTGCGTCCAGGTCAGAGATCTTTGTCTGAAGAGTCCTAGATGGCCACAACAGTTCCCTTTTAACCGCGCATTCTGACAGAAAACTTTGATTAGGAAATAAGCTATGTTAGTTTAGTTTGTTTAGTCAGTTACTACTTGCTTCGCTTATCCATAAAAAAAGCTATTATATATATTTTTCTTTAAACTTCTTTCTCCTCTCCTTTAGCATAGTTTGTAGTTATTCGGTTACTATGGCCTGGTTCCCCAGGCTTCAAAAGATGCATTTTGTGCAGAGATGCTATGCCGGCATCCGACCGACTTGCCCAAAGTATAAGATGCCTCGGTGAGGGACATCTCACACCGAAATGCCCCCACTGTAAGAACCTCAAGGCAAAGGCCAGAAAAGACAGAGAACTCAGGTTAAAATTAATTCTAATGGAAAATTCCCTGAGACCTGCCTCAGACCCTGGACGAAAGTCTTCACCGTTATCCTCTGACAGACAAGGCAGGAAGAGGGCTTCAATACCATCAAGAAGCCTGCCAAAAAAGAGGCCAGCACCAACAAAGATAACGGTTGCCCAGACTCCCTCTGTGTCTGCATCCTTAAGAGCACCAAAGGAGTGTCATAGCAACGGCACGAAGTTGAGATGCATAGTGGAAATCAGGGCACTTATGGTGTACCCGCCCTACACAGTCTTCTACAAAGACAAAGTCACACTATGTCCCCATCCAAAATTTCTGCCAAAGGTCAATTCAGCATTCCATATTAACCAATAAATACATTTACCTACATTCTATCCGAAACCACACGAGAATGCACAGAATGCCTCGCTACACACGTTAGATGTCAGATGAACATTAGCATTTTTATTGGAGAGGACTAAATCCTTCAGGCAAACATCAAGACTCTTTGTCTCCATTGCTGAACGCTCTAAAGGGGGACCATATCTAATGAGAGACTCTCTGAGTGGATAAAAGACTGCATCCACTTACGTTACACCCTAAAGAACGTGCAACCCCTTCAAGGGATCAAAGCACACTCCACCAGGAGAATAGCAGCATCCATTAAGAATGTTCCAATAGCAGACGTATGTAGAGTGGCCACATGGGCCTCAATGCACATGTTTTCCAAACATTACGCCCTTGACCAAGCTTCCAGCTCAGATGCAACTGTAGGTCTAAATGTTCTATAATCCTTACATCACAATAGCTCTGAAGTTCCCTCTGTCAAATGAGGGATACTGCTCCATACTCACCTGAAGTGGACTACCCACAGGGACACCACTTGATGAAGAAGAGATGGTTACTCACCTGTGCAGTAACTGAGGTTCTTCGAGATGTGTGTCCCTGTGGGTGCTCCACTACCCTCTCTCCTCCCCTCTACTTCAGAGCCCGTACCTGTTATTGCTCCACGGTAGAGAAGGAACGGAGGGACTTGGGTTGCACATGCGCGGCTCGAGGCACCAACAGCACCACAAGACAGGCCGCGCATGTGCAACCTGAGCAAACACTGCTGAGCTCCGATCTGGACGCAAGGGTGCGCCAGACACCTGAAGTGAAGCAACCATAGCGACACACATTTAGAAGAACCTGAGTTACTGCACAGGTGAGCAACCTTCTCTTTCTAACCTTTTAATCATTCTCATGGCTCTACTCTGAACCCTCTCCACGTTCTCAACATCCTTTTTGAACTGTGGCCACTAGAGTTGGACACAGCATTCCGGCAGTGCTTGCACCAGTGGTAAATACAGTGGTAAAATAATCTCTTTACTTCTGCTCATCATTTCCCTGTGTATGCATCCCAGAATTGCATTAGTTCTTTTGGTCACAATGTCACATTGGGACCGCATGTTCAGTTGACTATCCACCATGACCCCTAAATCTTCTTCAGACTCACAGGTAGTTTAATCATGCTTGTTTACAATTATTGTTTATAATGAGCATTTGTAGTTTATCCATTACATCAATTTTTTTTCACCCAAGTATTATATTTTAAGTTGCCAGCTATATCATGAGAGCTGCATTTCGAACTCAAGTAGTGAAGGCAAAGGGATCCCCCTGCAGAGCAGGAGGAATCCCCCATGAGTAACACGCGGGCTAAACTCTCTCTCACTCCCTTCCTTCTAGGGCACCAGAAGCACCTTGGACAGGTATGTTGCTCACTCTCACTCCACCTCATACTTCACTAGCCTGGAAGAGGCCTGGAAAGCGTGTTAAAATGGCATCTCCTTAGTGCAAGTCACAGTCATGCTTCAGCTGCAAGTCTCCCTCTGAGTTTAATCCTGGGGTTTTAGCCTTTTATGTCATAGTTTGGAATTATCCATCCCACAGAAAGGATTATTAACCTGAATTTATGTTTGGAATAAATTTCATCTCCAGGAGATTGGAGGCCTCCCCATTTTGGGGATAACCTATGGGCCTTTCACTTGGTCACTGGTCACAGGTCTAACCAGGTTGGTAGTTAACATGATTTTTTACATGCTGGTGACTGTTTGGAGGTGAATTTCAAGGAAGTGGGGCATCAGTCCAGCTCCTAGTGGGCAGATGTTCACAGCACAAAGACCACCAGAAATGCTGAAAACATATTGACCATCAGAGCATGGAGGAAAAGGAGTGAATTTGGCCAAGGAGACTGAAATCCCTTTGTAGCTGAGAGCTGGTCTGTACAGTTCATGGTGCAATTATATTAATAGGACATTGGCAGAGCTGGGTAGGACTATTGCAAAGCCATGGCCTATGCAGTATATGGTTTGAGACAGAGATAAACTAAAGCACTGGATCTCCTTTGTCCAGCAACTTTCACTAGCATGAAATAATAAGTTATCACATGCAAAAATGTTGTTTTCTAGATGCGAGCAGGTGGAAGATCGGGAAGTGGTAGAGATGTTGCATGAAGTGGAAGAGAACCAAAGTGATTTGTACCAACATGGTATTGTTGCAGAGGAGGCTCCAAAGAAATTTAGAGGTACTGAGAGGCTGTAAAGGGTGAAACTGAGATGTGTCTCTGTGGCTGTGGAAGGAGACAGGTTCTAGCAAATTCACTGAGAATGGTGACTGGGTTGTGATGTATGGCAGTTGTAACAATGGCAAAGTCTGCACTTGAGGGTGGAGTAGAAAAGGGCCTGCCCTGTGAGGTGACTTGACTTTTCATTTCTTTGCTTGTGTAAGGCATGCTATGTGTGTATGTGTCATAACCTTCGCTGTGTTACATCAAAGCCTTTTGTGTATTCATTACCTAGGGGATTTAATAGTTAAGTGAGGGGAGTGGAGCATGGTGGGGGTTGCTCAGAGCTGTGCCACAGAACTTCAATTTTAGTAGAGATGAATTTATCCATCAATTGCTGCACATCTCTGGCAAATAAAACCTTCTCTGTCAGGAGCTGCATAGAAAGCTTTCACTGCTGTAGGAGAAAATCTGCCAGAAAAGTGTAGCTACCGACATAAGGTTTTGTCCATTTGACATAGAAGACTGTTTCCATTGGCTACCCATTGGCACTTATGTTTTCAGATATGATGAATAGTGGTTTAAAAAAGATCATAATTAAAAAATTGTATCCATTGCATCAGATCTACTCAAGATTCATCTCTCTACTAATTTTTGTGTATCTAGACTATCTTTTTTAAAAGATAATTAACAAAACAAGTCTAACTGCTACAAATTCCTGTGAGAGAATAAATTTCAAATCCTTCCTATTCAAAGGGCATAAAAAGCAAACAGTGTGTGGAATTTTGCGCTAAAAGGCAACCTATATTTACAGAGAAATGTATGCTGCATTTTAAAGCCCATTTTCATCAATGTTACCTTAACTATGGAGCAACAACCAGTGGTTCCATAGCATTGAGAGACAGAAAGTTGGATTTAGAGATCTATCAAATCATGATCTGGGGGGCCTGTAGGAAAATTCCTGGCAATGTCTTTGCAGCGCAGCCAAAATCTCTGCCATTGCAATTAGGCTTAACCCTTCCCTCATGTCAGTGCTCTCTAGTGGGAGTAATCAGGTCAATGAGAGGGCCTGTCTGAGAATCCTCCTCTGCCCAGCATATCATGTTTACCCTGGTGTCACAACTGTGATATGCTTTTAATTTGTTTATATACACAGTTTTAGGGGCAACCCTGCTGCGGGGACTTTGTACATTGTAGGTAATTTGGTTAACGGTTTCTGCCACTTCGAAAGGCCCTCAAATGAGTTCTGCATGTTGTACTTTAAAAAGAAAGAGAAAAAAACAAACAAACAACCCTCCCTCCTCCCAAAAATGCCCAAAACACCAGCGTAGCACTAGCACCAAATTCCTGACATGAAATGATCACAGGTCAGCAGTTCCTGGACAGTTTGAACAACCTACCACATGCACGTCAGGGCTTGAATCTGCTTTCTGAATATTCCCTGCCTGGTGAGTGCTAGCCCACTTTATGCTCTGTTTTAATGTATTTTAAAGAGCAACTCCCAGGTTTGTCTCCAAAGCCCTTGTGGGTCCCAGCAGAAGAGCTGTGTGATTAATGGATTTTTTTGTTTGCTGGCAATTTAGAAATATCAGGGGAAAATAGTTTTAGGTAGAACTGAAAATGAAATTTGTCACAGTGTTTGGTGAATCATGCCTTGGGTGGTGGATTCTATTGTTTTAGCTCTCACTAAAGACTGGGGTTTTTAATTGCTCCCACAGTTAGCCTGAACAAAATGGTACTTTATCCACCCATCTGCTTCAACAAGGTCTGTGATTGCCCATAAATGAAAATCATGCTTGCTGGCACCCACAACACCCTCCAGTGTAACAATATGTAGGAGTTAGGTGACAGTATCTTGTGGAAACACTGGTCTGTCTGTGAGAGTAATTAATGTGGTTTGTGGGTATTAAAGCATGGTAAAGAGGCTTTGCAGAACTTGTTGTTTTCCTGCTTTTAAAGGTTTGTGTTCAAGAGTTGTGGACTTAAGTAACCTTTTGATAAAGTTTTTGGTGGTGGGAATTTCTTTGAATTTTTTAGTAGGTTTGAAGCTGTCCCTGTCTCTTTTCTCTATAGCCAGAGACATAGAAGGGGCATAGAGAAGGCGAAAGCAACTAAAGATGGCAGCAGAATATAGATCCCTGCTCTGCTGCCCAGGTCTCTCCTCCTTTGACAAAGATCCCAGCTTTCATCAGAGGAAAAACTCCTCTTGCAGAGTATGGGAGGGATCATTAACGGTGACTATCCAAGGGCAGGGTATGCTTGGCCTCCTCGTAAGAGGCAGAGAGAAGAGGAAACCGCAGCAAGTAGTGGGGCTGGAGCACAGATCCTAGCTCAGCTGCAGAGACCTTCTCCTGTCTTTGACAAAGATCCACAATAGGGCTCCCAATGATTGAACTAAGGATCTCTTGTACCATGGGGTTCTCAGCAGGGAAAGAACTCCTGACTCAGTGTGGGTGACGTTAATGGTGGGGGTATTTACGGAGGATATAACTGCCCTCACCATTCCCTCTTCCAGGATCCCCCCAAATATCCCTCATTCTCCATTCCTTACATAACATAGACCAGAAGGGGCTCCCCATGTCCCCTAGTAACACCTCTTTGTAGCAAGAGGTACATCCCATGAGTACTGGCTCATCAGAGCCGGACATCCCTACCAGCAAATTGCTGGAGAAGCTCTCTGAGCAATAGAACTGGCACCTCAGCTCTGGAAACAGCTTCAGGGACAAGTTTTCTTCTTCCCAATGTTAGAAGGGGACAAGACGAAGAGACATAAATCCCTGGAGTTGTGTCAAGAGCAGGGACATCATCTCCCCCTGTTCCTTAATTCTTCCTCATTCCATGTGGGGACAAACAGGCATGAGACTGCTGGGAAAGTGTCTGAAGAGAATATTTGAGTAAATAACAACAATGTATTTTCTTCTTTGTTTTTTTTACTAGATTCTTTAAATCAGGAGCAGGAGGATGACCCTGAGCAAGCCCTAGAGGCACAGGAGAGAGATTCTGCCACAGGTATTTCCTCCTATAACCCTTCCCTCCACACCTGTAGGTAATTGGCCAAATTCTCATCTCATTTACATCCATGAAAATCCAGAGGAACTTCATCAACATGCCTCTATTACAAAAACAACGAGAGTTCTGTAGCACTTTAAAGACTAACAAATTTAATTTCAGCAGGCATAAGCTTTTGTGGGCTTCAGCCCACTTCCTCAGATGCAGTTGGTAGAAATAATACAGCAAATATTGGCAACATAGATAGGAGGCAACATATACATATCCAAAGGTATACTGTCTAAACTCCTACATGCCACAGGAGACCACAACTCTGCTACCCTTGACTCATCCAACAATATTGTAAATCTGTCCAGTTATACACTCAACCCAGCAGAAGAATCTGTCTTATCTCGGGCACTATCTTTCTGCCCTACCAGCCCCACACACATGATACAATTCTGCGGTGACCTGGAATCCTACTTTCTCTGTCTCCGACTCAAAGAATATTTCCACCACACCAGTGAACAACACACTAACCCACAGATCCCTTCCTACCAACGCTACAAGAAAAAGAATTCCGCAGGGACTCCTCCTGATGGTCGAAACAACAGACTAGACTTTTACATAGAGTGTTTCCGCCGACGTACACGAGCTGAGATTGTCGATAAACAACACCGCTTACCCCATAACCTCAGCCACGCTGAACGCAACACCATCCACAGCCTCAATAACAACTCTGACATCATAATCAAAGTGGCAGACAAAGGAGGCCCCATTGTCATCATGAATATATTGGATTACGAACAGGAGGCTGCCAAACAACTCTCAAACACCACATTCTACAAGCCACTACTGTCCAATACCACTGAGGAATACCAAAAGAAACTAAAACATCTACTTAATAAACTCCCTAAAGAAACATAGGAACAAATCTACACAAACACAACCCTTGAGCTCCGACCAAGGTTATTCTATCTACTACCCAAGATCCACAAACCTGGGAATCCTGGACGCCTATCATCTCAGGCATTGGCACTCTCACAGCAGGACTGTCAGGCTATATGGACTCTCTCCTCAGGCCCTATGCCACCAGCAATCCTAGCTATCTTCGTGATACCACTGACTTCCTGAGAAAACTACAATCCATCAGTGATCTCCCAGAAAACACCATCCTAGCCACTATGGATGTAGAAGCTCTCTACACTAACATTCCACACAAAGATGGACTACAAGCCATCAGGAACATTTTCCATGATGATATGGCACACCTGACAGCTGAACTTTGTGACTTTGTTCTGACCCACAACTCCTTCAGATTTGGAGCCAATCTATACATCCAAGTCAGTGGCACAGCTATGGGCACCCGCATGGCCCCACAGTATGCCAACATTTTTATGGCTGACCTAGAAGACTGCTTCCTCAAAACTCATACCCAAACACCTCTTCTTTACCTACGCTACATTGATGACATTTTCATCATCTGGACCCACGGGAAAGAGTCCCTCGAAGAATTCCAGTGGAATTTCAATAATTTCCATCCCACCATCAACCTCAGCCTGGACCAGTCCACACAAGAAATCCACTTCCTGGACACTACAATACAAATAAAGGATGGTCACATTAATACCACTCTATATTGAAAACCAACAGACCGCAATACGTATCTTCATGCCTCTAGCTTTCACCCTGGACACATTACACGATCCACTGTCTACAGCTAAGCCTTAAGATACTACCGGATTTGCTCCAATCCCTCAGACAGAGACAAAGACCTACAGGATCTCTATAAAACATTCTTAAAACTACAGTACCCACCTGGAGAAGTGAAGAAAAAAATTGACAGAGCCGGACGGGTACCCAGAAGTCACCTACTACGGGACAGACCCAACAAAGAAAACAACATTACACCACTGGCCATCACCTACAGCCCCCAGCTAAAATCTCTCCAACACATCATTAAGGATCTACAGCCTATCCTAGCAGATGATCCCTCACTCGCTCAAGCTAAGGGAGGCAGACCTATCCTTGCTTACAGACAGCCCCCCAACCTGAAGCAAATACTCACCAGCAACCATACACCATACAACAAGAACACTAACCCAGGAACCTATCTCTGCAACAAACCCCGTTGCCAGCTCTGCCCACACATCAACTCTAGTGACAGCATCACCAGTCCTAACCACATCACTCACATCATAAGGGGCTCATTCACCCGCACATCCACTAATGTTATATATGCCATCATGTGCCAACAATGCCCCTCTGCCATGTACATTGGCCAAACTGGATTATCACTTCACAAAAGGATAAATGGACACAAATCAGACATAAAAAATAATAACATCCATAAACCAGTCGGAGAAGACTTCAATCTCCCAGGACACTCTGTCTCTGACCTGAAAGTTGCTGTACTTCTACAAAAAAATTTCAAAAACAGACTGCAAAGAGAAACTGCTGAGTTAGAAATGATCTGCAATCTTGACACATTCAAACTGGGTTTAAACAGGGATTTGGAGTGGCTATCTCATTATAAGGAGTAATTTGCTCTGATCACCCATTCTCACCTCCTACTCAATGGTTGTCATTAGGCATCAAGTACCCGGCTTTCATCCACCTACCCCATTGTTGTCTATGCCTTTGGATATGTATATGTTGCCTCCTATATATGTTGCCAATATTTGCTGTATTATTTCTACCAACTGCATCTGAGGAAGTAGGCTGAAGCCCACAAAAGCTTATGTCTGCTGAAATTAAATTTGTTAGTCGTTAAAGTGCTACAGAACTCTGTTTTTGCTGTATACAGACTAACACAGCTACCCCTCTGGAACTCTTCTCTTACAAGGTTCCAAGGTAGCAGGGCCCTGTACTGAACTGTTGGAGAACCTGGCTCATGGGCAATGTTCAGACCCCGGCCACCCTAAATGATAAGACATGGTTTGACCAGGGTAGGGAGAGCTGGATGTGATCTCTGAGAAGGAAGGGGAGGTACACTGGTCCTGGTACCTTTCCCCTCACATGGTCCCACTGATTTCAACGAAACTGTGAGCAGAGAAGAACTACTAAACATGAAGAAGGTGGCAAAATCTGCTTGCTGGTGATTCGCACTCACTGGTACAAAAAGAGAAACCGAGAAGAGGAAATAAAGGTCTATATTGTGAACTGGCCAACACAGCTGAGCTATCATGGGGTTCTGGTAATGTGCTGCTGGTAGAGGCCAGCTGTAAATTACTGCCTCCCACCAGCACAAGGACAAGGTTGGAAGGGAACTGTGCCTTAACCCTTATCTAGAATAGAAAAAGTTGTATGTTCAAACTAAGGTAGATGCCTAAAGTTAGCAAACCTCATCAGAAACACCATTTGCCACCTGGTGTAGATGCAGCTTTACACCTTTTAAAATGGGCTAACTGATGGGTCTCAATCCTAGGGCCCTGTGCAGACTAGATGTTTTGTTCCTCTTGTAATAGGAGTTAATTGGTTGCTAATTCATTTGAGTAAACAAACATGATCATAAATACTAAGCAGACCACTTGGAATATTTCATTCAGACATAAACATTTGTTTTTCTTTCATATACTGAGTGCTGGATAATAGCAAGAGGAGACTCTATCCTCAGGCCCGGTCTACACTGAAAACACAGATTGACCTAGCTAGGTCATTTGGGGGAGGGTATGAAAAATTCACACCCCTCAGTGTTGTAGTTAAGCCAGCCTCATACCCAGTGCAGACGTGGCTAGGTTGACAGAACAGTTCTTCCATCAACTGAGCTACCATGGCTGGGGGTGGTAGAAACACCTCTTCCATCAATCTAGGAAGTGTCTGCAGCACACGTAGTGCAGACATGGCCTGAGTAAACTCTACTGGCACTTTAGAAGAGCAGCTGTTTGCTAAACTGCAGTAGGAGCAACTCTGTATCTAGCCACGTGCACATAGAATAACTGCAAACTCTGCTCTCCTCAGACCTGTTGCACTCTCTCCAAGTTCCATGCAAGTTACTACATCTTTTCTTTTAACAACTATTTTGTTATTTTTATGTCTTTTCCAGGTGAGTTTCATTCCTAGTTAGGGCCAGAGGTTACTAGTATGGAGTCCACCATGGCCCTCATCACTCTAGCATTGTGGCTGGTTAGGCCTCATCTTTCTTTCTCTTTCCTTTTTTGGGCTGAAACTATCCACTGAATTTCAAAAATTTGTGAATAGTTTCAGTGAACACGAAAAATACATATTTCAGAGAATTTACTATTTGCTGAATACATTTCGCCCAGCTCTGTTCAAATGTTCTGGTCTTCAAGCCTGCCTCCCATTACTTGGTGTGTTATCACCTGTTGGTGGGCGATTATTTGCTTCCACCTGGCCTCTGTGCAGCGAAGGTTGTCAGGTGGCTGGATAGCTCATCCAGCTCCATATCATAGGGCAGAACCCATTGTGGACATCAAACAGTGAACACTTTATCCTTGGATAAGTCGGGTCCTATGTCCTCTGATGAGCTGGGATCAATTCACACACCCACAGCTGGGTACTACATACAGTTATCCGTGCCAATGAAAACTCAGATTCAGTTTCTTCAATGCAAAGCTATTTATTTGAAGACTGGCATTATAGGTAAACAGCAAGGATTACACAATGCCTCTCCTTAGTCTCAATTCCCCAAGCATAAACCCTCAGTAACTATGCTGGCCCTACACAGTATCCTGATTAGCAAACAAAGCAGATATAGCAACCAGTATTAGACGGAGACTGCTCCTCTTCTTTCTTCCTCCAGGTACTTGGTCTGTTTCTCATCTGTCCCTCATCTGTCCAACAGTATTACTAGCCTCTTTAGATATATGTATGCAAGACCCTCTAGCGTGATATTTCCCAGTACTTATACCCTTTTCCCAAAGGTGTCACATGTCCCCAAAATATGCTCAGTAGCACATCAACTGGCATATCTTGATTAATTCATATTTTGGGAGGGAGCTACAGGGAGCAGCTGACATTCACTGACTCCTTAACTATTCACCCAGGCACCTGATGTCACGCTGTTCTACAGGGTCAGTTAGTCCCAGATTCACCATTACACATCTCCACATGTACACACTAGGCGAACTGGCCACTGGCTGACCATAATTACTGGTTTTCCACATCAGCACAGCTACACACACACAGGGCCCCTTGGGTAAATATTTATGGCTCATGTCAATGCCAAGTGCAAGTTCGGCCTTCCAGTGATTTTCCACTGCCTAATGCTAAGAGGCGCTGCTCCCAGAATCCCCTAGCACTCAGACCTACCAAACGTGTCCATACTAATTCTACATAGTAATTCAGCACCATCCCAACATTCTCAGTCACTGGTAATGGGCTGTGATGTCTTTCAATGCTCTGTTAAACGGTTTGGAATCAGTGCAGATCCTTGGTTTACCTGAAGGTTTTCTAACCGTTACTAGATTGTTGATCCACTCTGTGCTAGTTTCAATGAGTGTAATGATGCCTCTTCTTTGCAGGCCTGCTAGATCCTTCTGCAGCAGTTCCACCAAGGCAACTGGAGCTCTGTTTCAGTCATTTCCTGGGCTCTATGTGGGGGTCTGTTTCTAACTTCAGCCTGCCCTGCAGGTGCCCATCGCCTTGAAATATGTCTTTTTATTCTGTTACGATACTGTACAGGGCCCACAGCCACTGTTCTTCCTCCTTTCTCACCATGAGATATTCTGGTGTCGTACTGAGCTCAGACTCACGACTTGCACTGCCCTGTTGCTCTGCAGTGGGTTGGACTCCTGGTGTCAGTGTCACAAGGTGTACAGATCCCCATGCTGGCTCGTCAACCAAAGGATTAATGGAAAACTGACTACCTGCTCAGCTGAGGCTGATTGATGGCCTCTCAGCAGCTGTGAGGATAAAATGGCTGTAATGGCTGCCAGAGAGATGGAGGGACTAGAGGAGATCCCTTCAGCAGACCAGCAAGGAGCTGCCAGGGAAGTTGGCCTTCCAGAGAGGGAGAACAAGGTTGAGAAGCTGGGGAAAGCCTACAGAGGAGGAGAGCTAGGAAGTAGCTCAAGGAGCATCAAGGGATTGAGAGGAAATGTATCTAGCTTCTTCAAACAAGGGTGCTGAGCTACAACTTTGGGAGTGGGTGGACCTGGGTTTCCTACCACCTCCTGCAGAAGGCCAAGGAAAGACTTTGAAGCTAAAAGGCTGTGGACATATGGGGCCTAGAACTCTGTACCCCCCGCTGGGTCCTCAGGACTCCTGTCTTTTTATTACCCCCAAAGGGCTGGGACTAATAAGGACCCGGCTGGATGGCTGAAGTCATAATTGATAGACAGTGTGTAGGCGGAAACTGAGTCAGAGTTGGAAGAACATCCCACATGGCTGCATGACGAGCCACCAAGTTGAAGGCAGCTCTGGAAAAATAACTACTAAAAACGCCAGGCAATATAGTCTCTTGGTTCACATCTTTCTTATCAACAACTTGCATTTTGCAAGAATGGTTTTATTGTACATCATCAGCACTTGTTCACATTTCTCATGCACATCTTAGTAAGATTACTGAGAGCAATATGTGACCAGAGAGGTAAGGCTTATTCAAGCGTTGGATGAGCTTTGGAACAGTATGTTCTTTTCAGTGTCCTAACACATGAACTCCAGTTGGTATACACAATACATTGTAGAAGAGCCTCTCTCTTTTTTGCTTTGGTTGCCATCTTTCTGATTGTGACCCAAACCTTAGTTCAGTGTCCAGGTGACCTCAAAGTATACCAGGTTCCTCTGAACAGCAATACCTTCTCCATCCAGTGTGAATGTTGGACTATAGTTGAACCTTCTACAATTATGGTAAAGAAGGTGGACTTTGTTTTTGCTGGATTCAGCTGGAATTTATGTTCCTAATTATTTCAAAAAGCCTGATAGTCCAGATGAGAACAGCAATAAAACTAGAAGTTTTCATATTGAGCCCTGGGGACATCCTGTCTTCAGTGGCTCTTCTCCCTGGCCTCAACCCCCTCTCACCTCACCTACCCTATCTTCATTTATCCCCTTGTCCCTAATCTCCCCTTAATGATTCAGAAGCATGTGACCATGAGCAAAACACCCACCCCGGAGTATGTTGGGCAGTGTCCTTTGCCTAAAGTTCTCACCTTAGAATAATAGAATCATAGGGTGAGAAGAGACCACAAGAGTCATCTAGTCTAATCCCCTGCCAAGATGCAGGATTTGTTGTGTCTATATCATCCAAAACAGGTGTCTATCCCGCCTCGTTTTGAAAACCTCCAGAGAAGGAGCTTCCACACCTCCATAGGCAGATCTGTTCCATTGTCCTTCTGTTCTTCCAGTTAAGAAGTTTTTCATGAGATTTAATCTAAATCTGCTCTGCTGTATTTTGAACCCATTGCCTCTTGTCCTGCCCTATGTGGCAAAAGAAACCTACTTTTCTCCATCTTTTTTTATGGCAGACTTTCAACTTCTATATGCCCCCCTTAATCTCCTCTTTTCCAAACTGAACATACCCAATTCCTTCAGCCTTTGCCCATATGGCTTGCATTCCATCCCTTTGATCATCTTTGTCGCTTGTCTCTGGATCCTTTCCAGTTTCTCCACATCCTTTCTATACCTTGGTGACCAAAACTGGACACAGTACTAGAGCTGAGGCCTAACCAGCACTGAGTAGAGCGGTTCTGTCACCTCCCATGACTTGCATGCTATGCCTCTGTTAATGCAATCTAAAATTGCATTTGCTTTTTTTTGCGACAGCATCACATTGGTGACTCATATTGAGTTAGTGATCCACCATAACTCCCAGATCTTTCTCAGCAGTGCTGCTTCCAAGCCAGGTATCCTCCATTCTGTATTTGTGCATTTGGTTTTTCTTCCCTAAGCATAGCACCTTACATTTGTCTTTATTGAATTTCATTTTGGAATGAGGAAGTCCAACAAACAAAAATTCCTTTAATGTGCCACTCTCTCCCTCCACTCACAGTTGTTGTCCTTGGTCAGTGAAGACCCAGAGTTCAGAGATGCATTTGCATGAGTTCACCTCCCACCGCGGCAAGGATGGTATTCTGAGGGAGGTTGTTAATATTGTGAAGTAGGGTAGGGCTCAAATTTACTTTAGCCATCCAGCTACTGTGAGGGTAGGCTGGCTGGAAACACTCTCGCCTAGGCCCACAGCACATGCATGTTTCAATTTCTTTTGCTCATGAATGTTTGCAAATACTTTTTTAGAAAGCCAAATGTTTCCTTTAATAGATATTTTCAGTATTGATTAGCCAAGGTGAATAAACCCCTCCCCACCCCCAGCCCCACATTATAAGAAGGTTGATTTTTAAAAATGCTGTTTTTGAGGGGCTGTGTCTAGGGAACTCCTTGCTTAAATGACCCCCAAAATTGGGTCACTAACCCTACCTTATTCCCCCATGAGACACAATAAATTTGAAGACATTCTGAGCAAACGTGCAGATCTTAGAGCACTTAGAGTCAACATTTAAGCAGAAAGGGCTTCTCAGTCCACACTGTAGCAGAGCTGGTGCTCCATTATAATAACTGTAACTTCAGTAAATCTTCATTCACTAAATTGGTTAATGGGTATCAGGTCCAAATACTGTAACACTGCGCTGGAGTCATTACCACAGCAGGACTTGCATGGAGGTGTTTTAGCATCGGTTCCCCATGCTGCAGTGTGGGTGAATCTGCTTTGTGGGTAATGACAATATTCACAGCTCCCCAAAAGGACAGAGAATGCAGCATCAATGAAGGGACTGACTTGGTCTGTGGAAAGTGAGCAAAGCCACCGTGCTCTCAGCTACACCTATAAAAGACAATTCATAGCAGAGGGATGGAGGAAGCTATGAGGAATCAAAATAAGTCTTCCTGCATGGAGTGATCTGTGCTGACTGCTGAAAGGGAAATAAGGGGCCAGATCCTCAGGATGAGCCATTGGTGCCCAGCACAACTCAGGGAGAGGGATGTAGGCCACCTTTCCAGCTACACGATCCTCAGAGTGCTAGGCACCAGTCTGATTCCAAGCAGTAACTAAGAGCAGCCAACAGGTCATTCCAGCTGCTGGGATCACCATGGAGAAAGGATCCTGAGGTTATGTCCCCTCCCCCAGCAGCTGTGAGCTGGGATGTCATAAAGCTGGTGATGCTGAATGATTCCCCTAAGGGAAATCTTCAATTGGCCACTTAAGCCAGTTTTAAGTGGAATTTGCACGCTCTGAGGATAAGGATTAGGCCCAAAGAATGCAAACCAACCTAGCCTTAATGGACTTCAAAATGGGCCAAAACTATGTTTAGTTTGCATGGAAGTAATCCCATTGGCTTTACTGTTGTTGTACCAAGATAAGAAAGAAAAGAATCGAGTCCAGGATGCATAGTGCATCTGTCACTTACTGGGTACTGCTTTTCTTTAAATTACAATTTCCATTACATAACTCTGCCAACATCAGCCAGCCTAAGGAATTAGTAAACTGTATATAAAGTAAAACTAAATTTCCAGAGTAGAAAATTGTGTATTTTAACTTCCTTCTACAGAAAGAAGTAAAGCATTTCAAGATATTCTGTCCAGATTAAACCTGGAGAAGCACAGAAGCAGGAGGATCAGGTTGACGGATGTCTTGGAAATCTGCCTAGAAAGCATTCAGAACAGGACTCCAGAGGCTTTAGGTGATTTACCTTGGCATTTCCTGAGGAAGATCATGGCTCTGAATGGGACAGCCAGAAATACCAACATTGGGCACAAGGCACTTGCAGAAGAAATGGGTGATGATAACGAGGAGCTGCATATTGATGACAATTTCTGTTTTAGTGACACTGAGATGAAAGTTTCTCTGCACCCCCTGGATGTTCTCTGTGCTGTTCTGCTTTGCTCAGACAGTTTCCTACAGCAGGAGATCCTGGCCAAAATGTCTATGTGCCAGTTTGCCCTCCCTCTGCTGCTACCCGCCCTCGACACCCCCAAATGCACCCTAATGCTGTGGGCCATGAGGGACATTGTGAGGAAGTGGAGGCCACACTCCCTTGCAGAGAGCAGAGGGTTCAGAGAGGAGAGTCTGGTGCTCACGGCAATGCCAACCATTTCCTTTGTGCGGCTGGGGAGCTGCAGCTTCTCCAAGTCCAAACTCCTCAATGAGGTTCTCAGCCCCTCCCAGCAGCACCACGATTTCTTCATCCATCAGGACATGGAGTCTGGGAACTTCCCTCGGGAAATCGCAGATGGGCTGGTCGAGATTTCCTGGTATTTCCCTGCTGGAAAGGAGAACTCAGATCTATTCCCAGAGCCCTTTGCGGTTACAAATCTGCGTGGAGACATTGAGTTGCAGTGGCTGCAGTTTAGCTTTTTAACAGAGATATCTTCAGCAGTCTTCATATTTACTGAGAGCATCAGTGAGAAAGAATACACATTGTTGTCATCTCTGAAAGAATCAACAGCTAAATATTACTTCATCCTCAACTGTAAGAATGAGAAACGCCAGGAAACTCTGGGATTCCTTAATAAGCTGGTCTCAGTGCTGAAGCTGAGCAAATCACAACTCCTGGTGAAAGACAGCACCACCAATAATGCAGGATTTGTGAAAAAGGTGCAATCCATCCTAAGAAGCCTAGTGAACTCATCTCCCAAGACAATGAATATGGAAGCCATGGCTGTGATGGCACGTGAACTAGGAATCCAGGTGGATGAGGACTGTCAGGCATGTCAGCGTGCACAGAAATACGCTGAAGAAATCACTGCAGAAATAACAGACGTGGCAAAATACAAAAAGGAAATGCTGAGACTCCAAGGGGATCTATGGAAAAATTTGGCTAAAGTGGAAAAAGAGCTGTGCCGAATGAAAAGGCAAGGGGATATGGCCAGTGATGACTATAAATCTGAGCTGAAACAGAAATGGTTACAGATTCGCAGAAAGCAGCATCAGTGTGACCTTACTAGTGGTTTGACTAAGTTTATCAATGGAATAGGACAGTTGTCTCCAGTGGAGAAACATTACTTCCTGAAATGGATGAAATTTAGCCTGGATAACACTGCTAGGGGGAATCTTTCTAAACTGCAGGGAGAATATAAAAAGAAATGTAAAACTCCAGGAGTAGACCAAAAAAAGCTGGAAGAATTAGATAAATTAATATCTGATAGTTCCCTTGGGGTTGAGCATTTCATGCGTGAGTTGGGGCAGTTTTATGAAGCAGAATGCTCAATGGTTAAAGAAGGCAAAATGGCAGAAAGCCAAAGACAATTCATCCATCTCCCAGGCATAGCAGCTGACCTGATGCTGGAAGGGTTTCCTATGGAGCTGATAGATGGAGATGCCTCCAACATCCCCATGAACTGGGTAACAGATGTTCTGAAATGTCTCCAAGACAAGACTGGGGGAAGATCCAGAATGGTGGTTATAACTGTGCTGGGAGTGCAGAGCACTGGGAAATCCACCCTTCTCAACACCATGTTTGGCCTGCAGTTTGCAGTGAGCAGTGGCCGATGTACGCGAGGAGCCTTCATGACACTCATTAAAGTTACAGAAGCTGTTCAGAAGCTATGTGGCTGTGATTTCATCCTGGTGATAGACACCGAAGGTCTGAAGGCCCCTGAACTAACAGCACTGGAAGACAGTTATCAACATGACAATGAGCTGGCCACCCTGGTGATTGG
Source organism: Emydura macquarii macquarii (assembly GCF_026122565.2). Taxonomy (NCBI): domain Eukaryota; kingdom Metazoa; phylum Chordata; order Testudines; family Chelidae; genus Emydura; species Emydura macquarii. Next base: position 20,787 of record NW_027133041.1, read on the forward strand.
ATTGAGTGACATAACCATTGTTAATATGGCCATGGAGAATGCTACTGAAATGAAGGATATTCTGCAAATTGTGGTCCATGCCTTTCTCAGGATGGAGGAAATAGGACAAAAGCCAAACTGCCAATTTGTGCATCAGAACGTCAGTGATGTGTCTGCTCATGATCAAAACATGAGGGACAGGAAACACCTCCTGGAACAGCTGAATGAAATGACCAAAGCTGCAGCAAAGATGGAAAAACAAAGTAGGGAAATGGCATTTTCTGATATTATGGAGTATGATCCAGAAAAACACAATTGGTACATCCCTGGGCTGTGGCATGGAGTCCCTCCCATGGCGCCAGTGAACATTGGATACAGTGAGAGTGTGTGTGAGCTAAAGAAATACCTGTTTGAATTCATAAAGGATCGTTCACTGAACAGATCTGCCAAGGACATTCCTCAATTTATTGAGTGGGTGAGGAGCCTGTGGAACTCAGTGAAACATGAAAACTTCATCTTTAGCTTTAGAAACAGCCTTGTAGCTGAAGCCTATAACCTGCTGTCTATGAAGTACTCTGAATGGGAATGGGGTTTCCGCAAGGAGATGCATCTCTGGTTATCCAAAAAAGAAACTTTCATCCAGAATCAGCATCCAGAGAAATTAGAGGGTGATCTTTTAAAGAACTTAAAAATCGAGGCACAAAAGAAACTACTGAAGGAAGAACAGAAGCTCTTGGATAATTTAGAACAGTATTTTAAAGGTAAAGCTGCAAATTTGAACCTGATAGAAAAGTACAGAGAAGATTTCAAAAGGAGTGCAAATAGCCTCAAAAAAGAACTTGAAAATTATTCTGTCAGTAAGTGTGAGGAAGCTATTCGAATCCGAAGAGGACAGTGCAAGATAGACACTATCCAGTCTGGGTACAAGCTGACAATTGAAGGGAAAGTTGACAAACTCTTGGATAAATGCCGGAACAGAAAACATAAATTAGATATTGAGAAACTGAAAATAGAATTTGAAACAATGTGGAGAGAAACCTTGTCAGAGTTAAATCTCAGTAGTTTACAGAAATGTCGAGTTGATAAAGATATGGATTTCCAGCTGAGAAAGGATCTGGAGAACCGAGGGAGTGCCATCAATCAGATGTTACAACAGGGAAAAAGCCTGCGGTGTTATGGAATGGAATCTTTTAGAATGAAAAAAGATTATTTAGATATAAATTTTATGAGAAAATTAGTCGAATACCTCTCACAGGAATGTCACTCTAAAACTGAAGCGTTTGCTACATCTTTAATGAATGAATGCAAGAAATACATTGAAGAAAAAGTTAAATCCAAAACAGACTATGATGAAACCTACTGTGGAGAACTGCTGCGTATGGTTAATGAGAGGTTAGAACAGGAGGATATTAAGAAACTTCCCACTACTCCTTGTTTTGAAGTTGATCTGAAGCTTCACATTTTGGGGGAAGCAGCTCATGCATTTCAGAAGATGCATGAAGATTTTATCAAAGAAAATGACCCTCTGCAGCGTCTGGAGAACCTGAAACCTCAGTATTTCTCCATATTTACTGCTGTCTATTTGGAAAAGGATGAAAGCCAAATGAGGGCCATGGATTTCTGCGATAAGTGTCTCAAACCTGCCCTAGTGGACTATGTCAACCAAAGACTTGGACCTGAAATAGTGGACAATTTTCTTGTCAGCGAAAAGGCCATTGAATATGCCAGCCGAACCTTTTTCCAGTTCTTTTTGTTAAAGGAGCTGCTGGAGGAGATGAACTTTGAGAACTATGTGAAATACAGTGGATGCTATGAAGAGTTTGTCAAATCCTGGATCCAGAGACGTCTGTTAGGTCACTATGGAGGGAAGAAAAGTTTGGGAGATTTGGAGAAAGGGATTCTCTCCACAATAATAAATAAAATCAAGGATGTTCTGAAAAACTCTATAAATGAAAACAATAACACAGTCTCTGCCTTTCTAGACAGCTTTTGCAAAGACCTGCAGCAGGACCTGGTCATTTCCAAAGATAGCTTAGTTGGAGTACAGTTTAAAAACACAGCAAATATCAAGCAGCTTTCTGATCATATTCAAATCTTCCTTCCGAAGCTGGAAGAAGAAATCTTATCCCAGTTTAGTGGTTTGCAGCTTGAGACCAAACTCTCCAACCTGTCAGTGAAGCCCCAGGATGAAATCTTCAAGCGAATGTTTGGCTGTGGGAAGCAGTGTCCATTCTGTAAAGCCCCCTGTGAAGCAGGAGGCACTGAGCATAAGGAGCATTTTGTATCAGTCCATCGACCCAAAGGATTAGGGAGGGTCAGGAATCGGGATTCACAAAAGCTTGACCATTCCATATGCTCCTCTGATGTGGTTTCCAATTGTAGTTTCCAAAATGTAGACACAGCAGGGAAATTTCATCCCTACAAAGATTACCGCCATTACTACCCAGACTGGCTCATTCAGCCTGACACCAGCATTGATGCTTCTGATTACTGGAAATTTGTTTTCAAGGAGTTCAATGACCAGTTAGCTGGAAAGTATCATGCTAAGGCAGCAGATCTCCCAGGAGACTGGAAAAATATAACTAAAGAGCAGGCACTGCAGGGCCTAAAGGAAGTGTTTTACATGAAATAAGAGACAGGTCGAGAGTCTCTTTGAATAGGGCACACTTCAACAAAACAAATCCCTTAATTTTAAAAAATGGAATATGAAAAAATTGGACATCCTGTACCTGTTTTTTATTCAAAAGTAAGAAAATCAATTGCAGTTCACATTTTCCAGATAGTGCAGGGCTGCTGCACAGGAACAGCCGTACCAAACCAAACTGATAGTCCCTTTGTCACTGTCGCCCTGCTGAATCAGAATAGAACAACAGCCCATCTAGCCTGGTATCCCACTTCCCTGCTGTACTGGATCAGTTCAGTGACCCATGCTGTCTCTGACAATGGCCATTACAAGATGCCTGAGTGAGAGGTGCAAGAAACCATCTAATGGAAATTATGTAGAAATTTATGCAACCCCTTGTAGGGGAAGCTTCTTCCTAACATAACCAGATGGTTTCTAATTTGTGCAATTCTTTGAATTTTTATTGCTTGAAATATTCGATTTGTGTAATCACTGAATAAACAGACATTACACATGGTTTGGGGGCTTCCTGAGCTCAGGAGCTCCACATTTCAGGCCTGATGCTTTAGATGCATAACTGAGCACCTAATAGATGTGTGCAACTGCTGCGATTACATGTGCAATCTGGGTTAATTTCTAGAAAGCTGATCACATTAATGAACTGTGAACATAATTACACATTTTACTCATGAAATTGGGTTTTTCCCTGAAAATCTAATCCTGTATCTTTGTTTGTGATTATAGGCCCAGATGCACAAAGGTATTTAGACTCCTAAACTGAAATCAATGAATGTTAGGAGCCTAAATAGCTTTGTGGGTCTGGGCCGTAATAAAGGCTCAGTTCTGGTGCCTTCTTTATCACAAGTATGACTTTACTACTGTATGTCAGCAGTCTCACTGACTCCAAAGAGACTGTTTGCATAGTTCAATCTTATCTACATGAGAACCAGTGCATCAGTATAACCTAGAGTGTGAATTTAAACTGATTTGGCTAAAACAGTGCAAAACCTTTGTGTGAACACTCCTATTTTAGTTTAATGAAACATAGTTTAAATTGACTGGGAACAGATTTATGGTAAACTGAAATCAGCCAATATTAGAGCATGCATGGTGGGTGTTGCACCAGTTTAAATATATTGATTTTAAAAACAATTTAAGTTGTATCAGTGAAACTTTCTCATGTCGACTATGACTACCATTCAATACAAGGACAAATTCAAGGCCTATGTACTATGTGGAAGAAAGTAATTAGTTTAGAATAGGCTATGAACACAGATAAATGCTTAGCATATATTGTAAGTGTTCAAACTGAGTATCTCTTCCCAAGACCAGAATCAGTTGAAAACAATTAAATTGCTCTATTTTGAGCATGCTTGTCATCTACTCTCTTGATTGGGCATTAAGAGATTTGTATTTTTGTTTTGTAATCATGTATAGGAAGAAAATCATTTACATTTAAACAAAATAAAATTCTAAAGTAGCTTCTTTGGTGGTGGCTTTATTTATTTTGAAATATTCCCTTGGAACTTTTTGTTTTATTGAATGCTGGAAGGAGAGCTATTTGGTGAGGTTATGAAACATTTCAGGAGATGTGATGTTTCCAAAGTATGAACCCAAGATCCCAAGTGATACAGGGACCCTTAACATTAGAGTCAGCTCTCTAAGATGCCTGATGCTATTATACAGCTGGTAAGAATGGCTAAACTCATGAATAATGGGTTTCATTTTGCTGAATAGGTTCTATTGCAATATAATTGTTAAATAATATTAAAGGCTACATCCAGATTGGGCTCTGTTGTGCTAAATGCTATATACATATAATTATTGCCAATTTTAACTAAATCATGATTTAGAACTAAATAAAACTAATTCCCCACTTTGCTCATCACACATTTTAAACAAGATATAAAGATATCCTTGCATTCACCCTGCCCACAGTGTGTTGCGTCTTTGTAATAGTTATTCTCCTGACATGTCTGACAGACCTGGAATCTCCTGTATAACCCAGTTGCAGAGACATATGCCAATTCAAATGCCCATGATTTTTTAAAACTTGTTAACAAACTACCTGAACATATGAAAATGACACAAAGGGCTTGCGTACATCAGAAAATTATATCACTTACATTAAATCATTTTGGGAAGTGATTTTGTTAAATCAATTAAACTCCCATGTGTGGACACTCATTTTGGTTTAAGAGTGCATTATATAGATTTAGTTTCAATCAGTTCTTTACAGAGTTAAGCTGGACTGATATCAGGCACACAAACTGCTAACCAGATAGAATCATAGAAGTTTAGGGTTGGAAGGAACCTCAGGAGGCATCTATTCCAAACCCCTGCTCAAAGCAGGACCAACCCTGACTAAAGCATCCCAGCCAGAGCTTTGTCAAGCCGGGCCTTAAAAACCTATAAGGATGGAGATTTTACAACTTCTGTAGGTAACCCATTCCAGTGTTTCACCAGCCACCTAATGAAAAAGTTGTCCTCATAACCAAACCAGACCTCCACTGCAAGTTGAGACCATTGCTCCTTGTTCTGTCATCTACCACCATTGAGAACAGCCTAGCTCCATATTCCCTGGATACCTCCTCAGGTAATTGAAGGCTGCTATCAAATCCCCCCCTCACTCTTCTCTTCTGCTGACTAAATAAGCCCAGATCCCTCAGCCTCTCCTCATAAGTCATGTGCTCCAGCCCCCTAATCATTTTCATCACTCTCTGCTGGACTCTCTCTAATTTGTTCATATCCTTCCTGTAGTGGGGGGCCCAAAACTGGACACAATACTCCAAATGTGACCTCACCAATGCTGAGTAGAGGGGAATAATCACTTTCCACGATCTGCTGGCAGTGCTCCTACTAATGCAACCCAATATGCCATTAGCCTTCTTGGCGATAGGGGCACACTGTTGACTCATATCCAGCTTCTTGTCCACAGTAACCCCTAGGTCCTTTTCTGCAAAACTGCTGCCTAGCCCATTGGTCCCCAGTCTGCAGCTGTGAATGGGATTCTTCTATCCTAAGTGCAGGACTCTGCACTTGTCTTTGTTGAACCTCATCAGATTGCTTTTGGCCCAGTCCTCCAGCTTGCTGATTGCTATCCAAGAGCATTTCTTTCAGCTACTGACAACCCCTACCTCTACCTTAAAGAGGGGAAAAAGCCCTGTTCTTAAAGAATTCAGGCCCCTGCTCCTTCCCCAGTTCTCTACTCTGAAGGGAATCCTTTGTTAATAATCTTAGATCCTTCCCCTGCTACATATTTATGAGAAGAGGACTTTCCTCCCAATCCACCAAACCCTAGTAGAGGGAATGAGTCCATCCCTCCTACTCTTCCCTTTATAAAACCCCAGATGAGCATGAGTTCATCATTCCCCATTGTAATGACTGAGGGCCAGACACCCCTGAGGTATTTGGGCACCTGTCTCCTATTGAAATCAATTGAAGTTAAGTACCTGAATACCTTCGAGGGTCTGGACTCAACAGCCTGGTCTCTCTGCCAGCCAGTGCATCCCTCCTGGCTACTTCAGCTGTGCACTGCCCATCCCCAATGAGTAGCCTCCCCCAGCCAGTTCAGAAGGGTAAGTTAATGGGAAGTTTGTTGGGGAAAGAAGGGGCTACCAGAAGCTGTGCCATAGTTTTCAGTCTTCCTATGGCCACACACGACATAACAGTGTTCTCCCCTTCACCCCACCTGCTGTGGTCAAATCCCCTCCCCCCAACAGTGACCTATACAAGCTGATCTTGGACACTGGAGGAACGTCTCTGAAATGATGGGGAGAAACATGCACCCTCTGTAAATCGGAGCCCTGGAAATCTGGTCTAATGCCCTGACATAGGGCACTCTACTCTTAGTAACAGATTCATAGAGCGGCCAGTTAGGACAGTGGAAAGGTCAGCAGTTTGGGATGGACCATTCCCAGGAAGAAGCACCCTGTCCCTCCCAGAGCCAGCTACTCCCTAGGGATGCCCTGTCCCATCTAGCCTCGGAGCAGCTTAAGGCCTGGTGCAGTGAGAAGATTCCATGGAGCCCTGAGCCATACGGGCTCTTACTGGAGTGTGCAGACCCAATGGGGTAACATCAGTAGCTGCTGGAGAGAGAGAGACAGGAGCAGCACTGGAGTTTCTGGAGAAACCTCAAGTGAAGCAGCTAAACCTGAACCCTAGGAAGGGATTTTCCACAGTTACAGGGGAAATTATACAGAAACAGATTGAAATATGTAGGGTTAGAAGTCCCCATTAATGACACTTACAGCCCAAATTCTCTGCAGTGAGCCCAGCCCTTGATGCTCTCTCCCCGAGTTCTCTCTTTGCAGTGGAACTGAGCACCTGGCTGGTTGGGGAAATGGATCCTTCTAGTGTCCCGCAAGGGGAATCTCTGTTCTTCATCATGGCATGCCACTTGATTACTGTACCTGGTCAGTGCAGCTGTAAGCAGGGTCTGAATGCCCTCTTCCCTGAAAAGCTAGCTGGGGAGGGGAAAAGTCATCAGGACCAGACTGTATATACATGAGCACACCCACTCTGTACAGGTGCCCAGCAGGCTGTGTTGCCAAACTAATCAACTTTGTTTGGTGTTGGATACAAATCACTTTATAAATTCACTTCACTTGAATGCAGCGGTAATGAAATAGTGTTATCCTTGTTGTCTGGGTAAAGGGCAGCAGAACTGTGCTCAGCCTGTCCTGATTGAGAGGATCACCCTCAACTGAACTGAACTCACTAAGCAAGGGGCTCAGATGCCAGAACCCTGTGAAAGGTAGAGGGAGCGGGACAAGTGTCCCTGCCAACAGGTGTGGCTCTGCCAAAGAGTCCTAAGCATGGTTAGACCAGCCCCTCCCCACTCTTCAAAGATAGAGCTAATTAAGGCTCCAGGAGGAGCCTTTTGTTTTGTTAAGTGATCACTAGAGCTGAAATCACTGGTTGTGGGACAGCGTTTTCCACCCAACCTGCTTCAGCAATGTAGTTCCCCACTGAAAACTGAAAATCACTATGAGCTGGCTGAAACCACAAAGGACTGACCAGCAGGTCACAGTAGAGAAGCAGGTGGCAGCAGACGGTGATGGTGTGTATAAATGACAGCTGACAGGGCAACCAGGGAGTGGAGCAGCTGGCAGAGAAGTTGGTGGACTGGCTGAACAGTGGAGTGAGCAAATTACCTTCTCCCCCCCGCCGCAACCAGGATACGACGTAAACTCTGCAGCTGCATCTCTGAACTCTGGGTCTGCACTGACTACAGACAACAGAAGTGAGTGGGATTCTGTAAGGGGAGGAACACATTAAAGGAACTTCTGGTTGCTGGATGTAAGAACCTGAGGCAAATGGAAATTGACCAACATACTCTGGGGTGGTTGTTTTTTGTGAATCCTGCTTGCAGTGTTTTCCCAAGTTAATGCTGGGTTACTTTTCCCCTTTTATTAAAAAATTATTTTCTACACTCAGTCTCTGTGCTAGCGACGGGGGAAGTATTGCCTCTAGAGGCGCTCAAGGGATGATGTATAATTGTCCCAGGTGTCTGGGTTGGGGTCAAGCCAGTTTTGTGTTGAACCCAGTACTTGTTGCTGCCGACTCCAACTGGCAGAACAGTTACACGGCTACTTTGTGGATTTCCCCGGCCATTCACTTTCAATTATTCTTTTCCACATGCAGCACCTAGCACATTCTACCTGCCATCATGTTGCCCAATAACTTGCTTATCAAGCCCTTTCTGGAGCCCCTCACTATTGCCCCAAGCAAAGCATTCAGTGGCATCAGCAAGTTTTCCCATCTCATTTCTTGCTCCATCATTCCAGGTCAACGGTAGACACATTGAACAAAACCAACCCTAACATTGCTCCTCAAGGCCCCCCAATCTTCAAGTGACCATTAATTCCCACTTGCCCCCATCCAATCCTCGTACTTAACATATGGGTTCTGTCTCCTATGGTTCCCCTTGCTGCTGGTGGGCCAGTGCTGGGATTCCCCATCCAGGTTCCCTTCCACAGCTCGGCCTGAGCAGGATGGGGCAGCAGCTCCCTGGGGCAGGAACACAGCAGGGGCTGAGGCTGCAGAACAAACAGCCTCATCCTGAGTGTCCTTTCCTCAACACCTGGAGCAGAGGGGCCCAGCTGGGCTGATGGGACAGAGCCCGGGGGGGCAACCATGACTCCCGAAGTCTGCCCTCTCCTCCACTCTGCCCCTTCACATCCCCCATGAGTTTTATAATAAACCCCCCAAATCCCCCTGCTCCCCTGACTCCATCTCCTGACCCCCTGCCTCTTCCTGCACCTCCACACTCTTCCCCCAGCTTCCCACTCCTGCCTCTCGGCCCCCCTGAACTCCCACATGTGCCTCCTCTTGTCCCTTAGCACCCCTGAACTGCCCCCTCCTTCCCACTCCTGCCTCTCAGCCCCCCTGAATTGCCACCTGTCTCCCCTGCTTCCCTCTCCTGCGTTTGCCCTCTAAACTGCCCCCCCACTTTTCTCCCTGCGCCAAAGCAAACAACCAACCTACCCCTAAACTTTGGCTGGATAATGCCCCTCCCTGACTCCAACCTCTTTCCCTTCCTGCCTCCTCCTCAACTGCCCCATCTCTCTCAGCCCCACGGGGCTTGGGGGTGGGAAGACATTGGGGAGAGGGAAAGTCCCTGTTGGTAAATAAAGCCTGTTTGTTTCATACGGCCCCACCCTGGGGAGGGAGAGTGGGATCAGCGTCACCCTGAACTGCACCTCCTCCCCAACCTCCCTCCATCATTGACCCCCTATAAACTGCCCCACCCCATGAACTCTGACCCCCCAAATCCATCCCACCTCAAACTCTGGCACCTCTTACCTCCTGAATCCCTCTCTTGAGCCCTGTGTGAACCCCCAACCTCCTCTGCTCCCCTGAACCCACCTCCTACCCCTCAGCCCACCGTAACTGCCCTTGGTGTCCCTTCCTGCCCTCATACCCCCGAACTACACCCTCCCTTCTGCAAAAATTCCCCCTCCCCGCCGAGCTCCCCGGGATGAGTCCGTTGTGTCAGTTTAACTGTCACCTCAGGGACATTCCAAACTCCCCTCCCCCTTCAGGAGCACCAGTGCCCTCATTAGGCTCAGGGGATGAGGAGGGGCTCATTTTCATAGAGGCTGACCTGGGGATTGCAGGGCTATAAAGGGTTCCCCAGAGCTCATGGCGTGCAGACCCCTGGGCAGGGCTGTGCCGGTGCCAGGTGCCCTGGCTGCAAGAGGGTCTGTGCCCAGCTCCAGAGTGCGTAGGGAAAATGTGAGGCTGCAATGAACAGATACAGCATCATGGGGCAGGGTAGAACCTGTGTACAGGGGGCCTCAGTCACTGCAGCTTCCCTGTGGGTGGGGATGAGGAGGAAGGGCCTGGAGCCATTTGTCACACTGCTGGGGATTAGCCCTGTAGGGGTGGATGAACTGGGCCTCGCTCATACCCCAGTCTCAGTCATAAGCTTGTGGTAACAGCAGGAAACCTTTTACAAAACACTGCAATATTTTGAGCTCCTCATTTAATGGGTTGCATTCCCCACCAGTGTAACAGATCCATCCCCTCCTGCTGCCATCGGATCCTGTCCCCCGGCCACTATTGACACAGCCTGGCCTGGGAATCTGAAGGGACCTCTCTGAACCGAGAGGAGGCATGCACACAAACATACAGTCCTCTGTATAGGAGAGTGAGAGGCTGGGCCCTATTCAACACACACATGGAGACGCACATACACACGCATGCACATATATGCGCTACAGAGAGGCAGTCAGGGCTCAGTACACGGACCTCTCATGTTAACAACAGTTTAAAGGAACATCCATCCAGTCAAGAAGAACGGTCCCCACTTCAGCAGGTCCCAGCTCCTCCAGATCCAGCCTGTCACAGAGGGACATTTTGTTCCTGCGGCTCTCAGAGCAGCTTAGCTCAGGGGTGTGGCTGCCGAGGCACTAAGAAGGTTCCAGGGAGCCCTGAGTCACCTTGGCTCTTGCTGGGGTGCCCAGCACAATGGGGCACAGATCGGTAACTGCTGGGCTGGGAGAGGCAGGGGCAGCACTGGAGTGCCCCTGTGGGAAGCAGATGACCAGAGGGGGATTTCCAGTTCGAAGGGAAGTTAGGTTTCTTATAATAAATGTGTGGGGATAGAATCATACATAATGGCTTTTCTGGTGCAAAGTCTCTGCAGTGACCCCAGCCCTGGATGCCCTATCGCCTCCCTGCCCATGTCCCTCTCCCTTCTCTCCTGCAGGGCTGAGAGCACAGTTGCAAGGGGAAAAGTTATTTCTTGTGTCCCACAGTGGAATCTCTTCTCTTCATTGTTCCATTCCTGCCCTGCCTGTTAGTTCAGCAGCTTAGTGGGTTTCCCCATGTCACCTATTTTAAATTGTTCTTTTCCACAAACAGCACTTTGAACTTTCTACATTGAATGTCACCTGCCACCACATTGCCCAATTACCTACTTTTGTAGTCCTCACTGGTGTCCCTCCCAAGCCTCCCAAGCAGAAAAGTACTGTGGGTATCAGCAAAGTTCCTCATCTCACTCATCACTGCATTATTCAGGTCATTAATAAACATACTGAACCACCCCAGCCTTAATATTGGTGCCTAACGTTCCCCTGGCTATTTACCTTCTTCGCACATGGAGAACTGGCAAGTTATGCTGAGTGAGTCATCATTAGAGCTGAGGGATGTGGTTCCCAGCATGCACAGACCTACTTGCACTAGCTTTGCTCAAGCCAGCACACTGAAAATAGCAGTGTAGCCAGGGTCACATGGGTGAGGCATGGACTAGCAGCCCTGAAAATAATAGAAGTACTCGTTGTTTTTGCTGTATACAGACTAACATGGCTACCCCTCTGGAACTTCTCTTGCAGTGATTTTCCATAAACCCAGCAGAAAGCTGGTTGTCTCCTCTGCCCAAAATACTTCCGTCTCCATGTCCTATCCCTGACTTATTTACTAATGTAATCCCCAAGGAGATTACCTAGATTCCTGGGTTTCTGTGTGCTAGTAGCTCAGAGAGTGGGAATCAAGGCAGACTCAGAGTCTCCCCGACAACCAATGGATGGAGATGCCCCTCTCAGGGAGCTCAGGAGAGGGGAGAGGCCATTTTGGGAGCAGTCTGGAGCCGGGGGAAAGGGGCAGAACTGGCTGTGTGGGGAGATGAGGGCCCAGGCCTGCATGCAGGGTTGCCCCTGAGAACTGGCCTCTGGGGACTGGAAAGCCAGATCCTTCAGCTTGATCCCTTCCCGCTCCAAGGTGTCTCCCAGTTTGTAGAGTGTTGTTGGGAAAATTTCTCCCAGCAGGCTGAGTGAGCCCCCAGCTCCCTAGGTGGGGGAGTCACCACATGGCAAGCTCTGCTCTGGCTGCTAGTTGAGGCTGCAGCCTGCTGTGAGTGTGCCGGGGCACTGGGGTGGGCCAACGCTGGGGAGAAGGGCCTTGCCCCTAGAGACTGGGAGCGTGTGGCCACCACCAGAGCAAGTGTCTGACACTCTGTATTCCTGCAGCACAACCAGGGCCTGGGCAGTGGGTCTGCGACGTGTGACAGACTGTGAACCTCCCATACACCCCAGAAACACTGTTTGTGGTGCTCCTATGCCAGGGCACAGTGTTGGGTGTTTTCCTTTAACCTTTTTCCTCTTTTCTTATTTTTGTATTTGATTTTTGATTGCTGTTTGTTTAATAAATTGTATTGCTTTGCCCTGTATGCAATGATTAGTGGGCAGGGAAGCGCCCAGTGCAGAGTTAGTACCCTGGAGTGGGGACACCTTAGCTCCTGCCCTGAGGGACCACGGCAAGATTGGGGGTCGAGCCCCAGGAATCCTGGGCCCAGCCTTGTTGGGGTTATGGGGACCCCACAACACTGGAGAGTGGAAGGGGAGCCCTTGAGGCAGGCAGGCCTCTGGGTAAAGAGAGTGGGAGCAAGGAATCAGATCCTTTTGCTAGCCAACTCCACCGGGGTAGTGTATGAACCAGGAAAGTTCCCCACAATAGCGGGCCATTCCCTTGCTTACCTGTAGTTTTGTAATCTGCACCTGGAGCATTGCACCTGTTGGTGTTGAGAGGAAATCCTGGGACCAGAAGCAGCCTGATGCCTGCATGAAGAGGATCCTTGCCAGCAGAGACCAGCCCCTCTGCAGTGACTGAGGAGTCCGGAGTCATCTCTGCACCTGAGGATCATTCCCGGAGCATGTGAGTGCACCATCAGTTACTTAGTCAGTCAGGGAAATTGTTTGGGAACCCCTACTCCCTGAATGGCATCCTCCAGCCAGAAAATAAGGATTTTGGGGATTTTAATTATCTGCTGCCTATTAACCCTGCAGAGGGACTGCCCACTTTATCCCAATTGTGAGCCTTTTTGGCTGTGCTGAACCAAGTCAGCCACACTGTTAAATCACTGTCCAGAAGATATTGTTGTTACAGGTCATCAAGGGGCCCAACAAAGTACATGTACCAATGGGACACTAATTTTACAATTGCTACATCAGGTCATGAGATTGTGGAAATTCACAGGTATTATCAACATGGGCACTGGTGATCCTAAGAATAGTGTTTTACCCTGTTATGTTATATTTTTCTCCTGTTTAATATAATGGCTGTGTGGAATATATTGTATGTGTGTGTGTTATTTCTTGGGAGTCTCCAAATATCTGGCAAGTAAGTTATCCTGTGGTTAGAATTTTCTTCCCAAGCTGCCCTGGTGATCCTGCCAGGAAGGAGTGAGGGGGTTAGAGGCACCACCAATTAAAGTCATAAAAAAAAAAATAAAGCACCCTGCTGAGTGGGTGGTGGGAAGCCATAAGAACCCAGGCCTGTCCATTGAAACATATAAGCAGATTGGCATTAAGGAAGGTAACAGGGTGGAGAGGGGCGCTACGCTAAGTTTAAACTTAGGGTATGTCTATACTGACGGCAGCAAAGTCTCCGCTGCCAGATCGATCTTTCTGGATCGATTGAGCAGTCAGTGTAGACCCATTCAATCGATCAGGAAATCAACTGAGTAAATCCACTCCCTCAAGTAGCGTAGTGCTGCGTCGATGGGAACACAGTTCCCGTCGGCGCAGTGCAGTGAAGACGGTGCGCAGAAGGGAAGCACAGCAGTCGACGGGAGTTACGTAAGCTACTCTGCTTAGTTTGTGTAACTCCCGTTGACTGCTGCCGAATCTCCAGGTAAGTGTAGACCAGGGCTTATTTGCATTTCTGACAGACTTAGCTCTTGCTCTATATAAAGGAGAGCAGGCAAGTTGTTGGGATCTCTAGATTTCAAGTTTTTTCCTGAGTACATTTTACTGAAGGCTTGGCTACACTTGCAGCACTCCCAGCTCAACGAGATTAACCTGCGTTAGGGCACTAAAAATAAAGTGTAGCGATGGTGGCACAAGTGGCTAAGCTTACATACCTATCCTAGCTACTAGGCACGTCCCTGAGCAGCTGGTTCCTCCTGCTACTCACACCACAGCAGCTACACTCTATTTTTAGTGCCCTAATTGGATCATAGCTAGCGTGGGTATGTCTACCTGAGCTGGGAAGCAGACTCCTAGTTTGAAGTGTAGATGAACCCTAAGTAAAACTATAAGTAGTTTAGGTTCTAGTCAATAATGACTTATTTAATAAAGGTGGAATATTGGTACCCTTCCAGGATAGAGTCCCCCATCCTATATGTATGGCTTACGTTCTTTGTCAGCAAGGAGATATGGAGATTTTAACAGAAATGTGAAAGGTACATATGAGGAAAGGATATTTTACAAGTGTGATGGATATGCTAATGAGGGGAGAGCAACTCCCATCAGCACTCTCCCCACTGCGCATCCCTTTACCCTGCCCAGGAACCTAAATAATTTGTCTGTTCCTGAAGAACTTATTCATAGATTCATAGATCCCAAGGCCAGAAGGGAACATTGTGATCATCCAGTATGACCTCCTGCAGAACACAGGCCAGAGAACGTCCTTGAATAATTCCTAGAGAAGATCTTTTAGAAAAACAGCCATTCTTGAATTAAAAATGATCAGATAGAAAAGCCACCACACGATCCTTGATAAATTGTTCCAGTGGTTAGTTATCCTCACTGTTAAAAATGTACTACTTATTCATTGTGGAATCAGAAAAATTACTGACAGAATGCCTTAGTCTGAAACTGTGATAGAAATGCTAAGTTCAAGTGGAATGTCTTAGCCCTACCATCCACATGCAAATTCGTTAGTCTACGTTGTAGAACTTAGCCACCTTTGAAGTCCTAACACAGACATCTCCTGTCAGATATGTTAGCAAGTGTCTACGTGATCCAAAACTTCCTGGCACCAGAAGACCCACCCAGACAGGCTAGCACTGGGAGCACCCCATTGTGTTTGTAATCACCTTACTTGTGGGTAATAACCTGTTAATCAAACTCCACTATATGATCTATATGTAAATGAATCTAAAACAAATCCATATAAGTCCTTTGTATCTGGTAGCAAAGCGAAGTTCCAGTGGTCAGCAGAGAGACGTGCTGCCTGGACTTCCCTATAGCTATAGCTGTTTGTGTGTCTCACTAATAAAGCTCTACTCGATCTAACTCTAAAAGAGAAGCTGCGTGATTCTTTCCACGACAGTTATCCTCACTGTTAAAAATGTACTACTTATTCCCAGTCTGAATTTGTCTAGCTTCAACTTCCAGCCATTGGAGCGTGTTATACCTTTCTCTGCTAGAGTAAATATTTGTCCTCCATATAGATACTGATAGGCTGTAATCAAGTCACTCCTTAACCCTCTTTGTTAAGCTAAATCACTATAAGACATGTTTTCTAATCATTCTGATGCCACTTCTCTGAACCCTCTCCACTTTCTCAACATCCTTCCTGAACTGTGGGCACCAGAACTGGACACAGTATTCTATCAGCAGGTTGCATCAGTGCCAAATGGGGAGATTAAAATAACCTCTCTACTCCTACTCGAGATTCTCCTGTTTATGTTTCCCAGGATTGCATTAGCTCTTTTGGCCACAGCATCACATTGGGAGCGCATGTTCAGCTGATTATCTCTTGTGACTCCCACATCTTCTTCAGAGTCACTGCTTCCCAGGATACAGTCCCCCAACCTGGAAGTATAACCTACATTCTTTGTTCCTAGATGTACATATATACATTTAATCAAATTAAAATACTTAGTTAGATCTGTTGGGAGACTGATTCTTTTTAGGTCTGTTGAGTGGTTGACAATCCCATTATAATGTGTCAGAAATGGACAAGTTCCCTAAGGCTTGTGTGGGAAGGGGAGGTGTTGGGTCGTCCCTGAAGAACATCCAAATATATAGGATGGGACTGGGGGGCATCACCAGACCAGCCTCATACAGCAATAAATATTTTTGAAAACGTTGGTGACTTCCCCTGTTTTCTGCCTTGCTGTAGTAACAAGTAACAAATACTTTTACAAATGAATATTTGCAACAAAAAAGTCAACCTGATCTATGTTAACTGCATCCTAACACCCCAAACACAGAGGTTTTACAAACAGCATTTAAAAATAAAGTAGAAAGAGGAGCATTTTTATGCTTTTATACATCTTCCACTGAATGCAGTTTACTTTTTTCTTATTAACATACTTTCTCTGTCTCTCCAACATTCATGAGGCTTCATCCTTCTCCAAAGATACTCCAGCTAGCTTGGAAAGCACTGCTGCTGGCATATGCGACTGCCTATAGTAAATTAGAAATTACAAAAAGATTTAGAGATCAAAGCTAATTTTAATTAGCCCACTCTCCCACAGTACCAGTACTTTCAAGTTAATAATTCTAATACTCAGGTTTATAGAAAAGCTTCTTTGCACTGAGAGCTAATGTTAACCTCCTCTGTTCTCCTCTTGGGAGAGCCATAGGTTGGAGGGGCCAAAAGAGAGAGGGAAGGTGCTGGTTGACTGGCTATGAGCAGGGAATCTACCAACTGGAGGCAGCAAGGTTGAGGACTCAAATTCACAGTACGCAGGTATTGCTCATGACCTTGTTCTCAACAGATTATCCTTAGTTAACCAGTGATTCTGCCAGGGGTACCCATACACGCTCTTGCTCAACTCAGTGCAGAAGAGCCACAGTGCCTGCGTAGGAGAGTAAAGAGTTAAAAGCTGGACAAGTAGTCAGCCCTAAGCTACAGGGAACGGGGTCAAGGCAAGGGCAAACCTTGTTCCTGCTAACTGGTGTGAATTTTAGTTAGTTTGTTATTTCTCTTCTTTTCCTCCCTTCCTGGCCATCTGTGCAGGGGATGAGTCTACCACCACTCCTGCACAAGGTCTTGGTGGGAAGAAAGCCTTATCTTCCTTCTTCTCCTGGCATGCCTTTACTTCAAAGAATGTTTGTGTAAAATTTATAGGTTTTAAGGTGATGTGCCTAACCTCTGTATGGTAATAATGTAAACAACAAACAGGGGAGGGTATAATTGTATTAATTATGTAATTGTTAATATTCATTTTATAGGTGTCAGTGTAACCAAATAAGGGTTTATGGGGAGTTGCTGGAAATGTATACATTTACATACTGTTATGAATAAAATAATTGTAAAGTAATCCTCTTGTTGCTCACTCGCGGCATCGAGGTGGAACGAGCAGGCAATAAAGGGTTCCGTCTCCCCAATCCACCCCCAGGACAACCTGTTTGGTTATTTCTAACATCCTGTACAAAGCACTGCCTCTAGCACATATCCAAGTTTGCACTACTATCCTTTTGTAACTTGTTCTCTGAGATGTGTTGCACATGTCTATTCCACTCTTGATGTGCACAGTCATTGGAAACTTTTCCCCTTATTGGTATGTGTTGGGACAGCTCGAGCACTCTCTGCTGCAGCACACCACTAGACACCAATATAATGGGCCCAGCCAACCCCGAGCCTCCCTCAGTTCCTTCTTGCAGAGGGGTAGGAGGTCAGGTCATGGAATGGACAGGTGCAACACATCTCAAAGAACAAGAGTTACAAAAGTGTAGTAGCCGTTTTTTCTTCTTTGAGTGATTGCACATGTGCATTCCACGTTTGGTGACGCACAAACAGTTAAATAGGTGGAGGGATTGGCATTCACGTACACACCGACTGGAGAACAACTTCTCCAAACTTGATATCATCTCAGATATTGAGTAATGGCATAATGGGATGCAAATGTGTGAACAGAGGACTGGGTTGCTGCTCTACAAATGACCTGGATAGGGACTTGTGCAAGAAACATTGTCAAGGCCGCTTGTGATCTTATGGCATGTGCTGTTAATGTGTCCAGTGGAAAATGCTTGCCAGATCATAACAAACATGAATACAGGAAGTTATCCAAGATAAAATTTTTAATGAAGAGATTGGAAGACCTTTCTTTCTGTTTGCTATGGCCACAGATAGTTGGGCTGACTGGAAGCTGTTTAGTTCTATCTATGTAGAACACCACTGCTCTTCTAACAGCCAATGTATGTAGTCATTGTTCCTCCCTATTGGGGTGGGGCTTGTAAAATACAGGTAAGCAAATCAAATGGTTAATATGAAAATTTGATACTATTTTAGAGAGGAAACTCAGATGAGGATGTAAGTACACTTCATCTTTAAAAAAGATTCTGTAAGGCTGTTTGGATATCAGAGCACACAATTTCGCTACCCTTCTGGTGGATGTGATAGTTATCAGGAAAGCCACCTTCAGAGAAAGGCGCAATTAGAAACAAATTTCTAGAGACTCAAACAGTTGTCCTATAAGTTTTGAGAAGACTAATTTCAAGTCACAGGGGGGAATAGGTTACCTTATTTGAGGGCACAACCTTTCCAAGGTTTTCATCAATCTGACTGTTATATCATTAGAGAATATAGAACGGTTATCCACATGAGGATGGAAAGCTGATAGTGCTGTCAGGTGGACCTTCATAGAAGAAATTGCTACCCCTTGCTATTTTAGGTGCAATAGATAGTCTAGTATGTGCTGGACAGAGGACTGCATCGGTGAGACTCCTGTTCGATGAGCTCAGATAGAGAAACTCCTCCATTTTAACAGGTGAGCAGCTCTAGCAGAGAGCTTTCTACTATTTAATGAGACATGGTGAATTTTCTCTGAGCAAGATTGCTCTGTGGGATTTAGCCATGGAGCTTCCAGGACATTAAATGAAGGTTTGGGTGGAGCAGCCGACCAGGGTCTTGGGAGATCAAGTCCAGTTTTAACAGGAGCAAGATTGGACTTGCCACTGACAGGTCCAACAGAATGGAGAACCAGTTCTGGCGATGCCATGCTGGGACTGTTAAAATAACTCTGTCTTGGTCCTGTTTGACCGTCAGTAGCACTCTATGTAGGAGCGGGGGTGGGCAAAAAGCATAGAACAGCTTATCTGTCCAGGATAGCAGAAAAACATCTGTGATAGAGCCCAGAGTGTGGCCTTGCAGGGAGCAAAACTGATTACATTTCCTGTTGGCCTTGTTTGCAAATAGGTCTTCTGAGGACCACAGAACTTGAGTTCGAAGGGGGCCCAGGTGAGGTCCCAACCCCAGAGCAGACATTTCCAACACCAGTGTCATTAAAGGTTAATGATGGATGAAGGCAACAACCTCACTAAGATCGATTGAGTTCACCTGTCAATCCAGTGAAGTCAGTATCCACAAGGGTACCATGAGCACAGTGCTCAGATGATGGGAACTTGGTGAATAAATGGAGGCCAGCCAACTTTGAAGGGGCCTGAGGTATAGCATGGCATATTGTACTACATATGTGCACAAGGCCATATGCCTTAGAAGCCTCATACAGTTTTGTGCTCTTGCAACTGGGAGAACCTTGAGGTCTGCCATAAGAGATTGCATTGTTTGGAATCTTGTTTCTGGAAGAAAAGCTCTGGCTGGAGTAGAGTCCAGCACTGGTCCTATAAACTGCACTGGACAAAAGGTAGACTTGTCTACATTGACCAGAGAGCTTTTAAGGTTGATTGGATGAGTCAAACATTGCAGAGAACCTGATCCTTGAACCAGATATTTACTAGTCAGTTGTCCAGATAAGAGTAGATCTGCATTCCTCAGGAACTCCGCTGCCATGGACATGCGTTTTGTGAAAATCTGAAGAACTGCCGACAGGCTAAAAGGTAGCCAAGAGAACTGGAAATGTGGGTGCTTTACTGTGAACCCGAGAAACGTTCTGTGACCTTGATATATTGCCACATGAAAGTAGGTGTCTCTCAAATTGAGGGCAGAGTACCGGTCTCTGGGGTCTAGGGAGGGAATAATAGAAGGCAGGATGACCATGTGCAACCTTACTTTTTGAGGTATTTGTTGAGCTTATGGAAGTCTAAAATAGGTCTGAGACCGCCCTTTGCTTTGGAGATTAGGAAATAACAGGAGTAGAACCCCTTTCCTCTGAGACTTTGTGAAACCTCCTCTATGGCTCCTAGCTGAAGAAGAGACTGAATCTCCTGAATTAGGAGCTCGTGGTCCCTGAAGAGGCAGGAGAGTGGTCCCTGAAGAGGCAGGGTGAGGAAGGCGGGGGATAGAAATAAACTGGTGGGTATATCCTATTTTCACAGTGCTTAACACCCAGCAGTCCATAGTAATGTGGGGCCAAGCACTGAGGAAGTGGGGAAAAGTAGTTTTGAAACAAAGGAAAAATGGGGTCTGGCATCCTGGAAACTGGTATGGCATCGTCAAGTGCCCATCACCCCAGAGATATCTATATTGGCAGGCACTGATGCAGAGGCAGAAGGAGATGGTTGTCTATGACTATAATCCCTACTCTTCATGCTCTGCAGATCTTGCTGAGTAGTGGGGTCAGAGCAATGGTGGGTCCGCTATGGATGGAAGTGCTTTCAGGAAGATGGTGGAATATAAAATCCCAGAGACTTTCAGGTTGCCCTTGAGTTCTTCAAACCGTGGAGCTTAAAGTCCATCTGCTCCAACTGGATGCCCGGGCTTAAGGCCACCCTTTTTAACAACTCTTGGTGGGCCTTATAGTCATCTGGTGGAGGTGAAATGCCCCTCCTGGGACTGCTTTGTCAGGAGAGGATGAAGAGGAGGCCAGCACAGGCTGGGGCTGCTCTTTCTCCATCTCTTATCCAATGGGGTCCTCTTGAACTGGCCTCCTCTTCATCTGTTTTGGTGTGTACAGTGAAATAGATGTTTACCAACATTTACCAATAAAAAATCTAATCCTTCCAAGTCTAAAGTGATCAAGTCATTCCTTGACCTTCTCTTTGTTAAATTAAACAGATGGAGCTGCTTGAGTCTATCACTAAAAGCCAGATTTTCTAATCTTTTAATCATTCTTGTGGCCCTTCTCTGAACCCTCTCCAGTTTACCAACATCTTTCTTGAATTGCAGACACAGACACAATTGCCAAAACCAGAGGTAAAATAACCTTTTTACTCCTCCTTGAGATTTCCCTGTTTATTTTGGGGTATTTAACTTTGCACTCTAAATGTTATTTTCAATTTAGTTTTATTGTCATAATATTTATTTTTGATCATTTCTTCAATGCAACAAACTTTGTTTATGTTCTAACACGTTAGGTTGCAACTTTGCCCTCTCCAAATGTGGCTGAGGACAGGTTATCATCCAACCCACCACTGCTTGGACAGATTGGTCCAGCTCCCTCTGCTGATTCTGGACTCCTTTCGCTGGTGGACAGTCCAGGGCAACATATGCCATGTTCTCTTTTCTTGGTCCCTACCAACCAGGACCATTGTCAACAATGCATCCTTGATGGGCTGAAGAGCACATCTGGGGTTGCTGAGAGTTCGGGATCTATGGTCAGAATAGGAACCTTCATGTCATATCAACATTCTGGAGCTTCAGGCCATTTACAACACGTTATGCCTTTTGAAAGCGCATCAGGGACTCAGTAGTTCACGTTCTTAAGGACAATACCACCACAATGTATTATGCAAACTGACTTGGAGGAGAATACGCGGGATTGCTGAGTCAGGAAGCAATCAGGCTTTTGTGGTTTTGCATTGGAGAGAACATTACTCCAGTGCCCAATCACTGACCTGGGGCCCAGAATCAGCTCATGGATCACCACAGCAGGAATTTTTTCCTGAGTCACGAGTGGTCTCTGAAGCTCGGTGTCCTAGGTCTATCCTTACAATTTGGGGCATCTCTGTGATCAGTCTGTTTGCTATGAGAGACAACAAGAAATGCTGTCTATTTTACTCTTGATGGGGCCTCATTCTGGGCTCCCCGACCAAAGCCTTTCACCTGGGTTGGGAATTGTCACTCCTATATGCTTTCCCTCCGATTCCAGTTGTAAAGCACGAAGGATTCTTTCTCGAAGAGTCAGGCAGCACAGACAATACTGAAGAGGTTTATTTACGATACCGGGAAGTCTGATAATCAGCTTAAACTTCATGATGTTACAATGGTCAGTTATATACGTTTTCTTATTGATTACATAGTACGTTTTAAATTCTTTATCTATTCACTTACAAATACAGACACTGTCCTATCCGGAGAGAACAATGATTGTTACATATGTGCAGAGACACTTTAATCACTCTACTTACATCAAAAACAACGAGAGTCCTGTAGCACTTTAAAGACTAACAAATTTAATTTCTGTAGGCATAAGCTTTTGTGGGCTGTAACCCACTTCGTCAGATGCCAGGGCCCCCCTGGAGCTGACTGAACCCGGTGGACTGGAGGAACTACTGGGATCCTGTGACCTGGAGGAGCTGCCCTCCGCTGACAACCCGGAGGAGTTTCCGGACTTGCCGCCGGTCAATGGTGAGGGACCGGTGGGACTGCCACTCGCTGTCTACCCCAGCAACCCAGAGGGAGAGTACTACCGACAGGTACCCAGGGACAGGGTGGGAGGAAGTGGCCCAGGGACAGACAACTAGGAAGTGGCTGAGTCAAGGGCTAAACCCAGTCAGCGTGTTGTGGCTGGAGCCCCCGGGAGTGTTTGACATCCTCTGCGTTTGGCTAGCAGAGGATACCGAGCTCTACTGGCCCTGCCTGCCTGCAAGGCCGGGGGCTCCAGACTATTTTGCTAGCCCCGCCTGTGGGAAGGCTGGGGACTATTGACTGCCCCATCAGCCCTGCCCAGCTTGCGGGCCAGGGACTGTAAACGGCTTGCCTGCCCCGCCCAGCCTGAGGGCCGGAGGCACCGGACCGCTTACTAGCCCACCATTGGAAGGCCAGGGCTACAGACCCCGAATAAACTCTGCCCTATGGGAGGGCCAGAGGGCTACAGACTGGGAAGGAAGCCTGCCCCGCTGGGGCTGGGGCTAAAGACTTGTAGTTGGCACCATTTATTCCCCTCAAGGAAGGCGCTGTGGCCTTCCTTGGAGCCTGGGCCTGAGGAAGGGTCGTGATGCCCCAGCCGGACTGTGCCACCGGCATACAGGCAGACAGCCCCGAGCTATCCGGCTCATTACAATTTATAGAGTCCTGTTGCCAGGCAGACACTCCTTCCAACCTATCCTTTCCCACATTTTTCCCAGAAAGAGCAGGAACCACTGGAGAAGAAGACCTCCAATATGGAGTCCTAGTTGTTCTTTCGCCATTTCAAAATGGCAATCATCTTAAACATTTTACTTAATTAACATAATAATTTCCACACAGGGGATTTTACCCATAAGAAATAGGGAACATAACACAAGGGTATTCTCAACCCAACAACAGTGTACACCACAAAGACACCATTCTGCTCTGTAGACTATATTGTAGGGGATAATCCAGCATCCCAGGACCAATAATCCAGATTGGGGATGGACAGGAAGGAGAGCTGGGTATGACCAGATGCCATTGTGAAGGGCTCATTGTAAATGCACACAGAGAGAGATCTTTTGGAGTGTAATTGGATCTAATACACCTTTTCCATCTCATATCTTTGAAAGTTACCTTAAAATATTTTATACTCTGAAATATGACTCTTTTTAAAGGGTGTTGTAGGCTTTAGAACTGTCCCGTCCTCCCCTTCCCCGTAGCGATTCCAGTGCTGAAGAACATAAGAATGGCCGTATAGGGTCAGGCCAATGCTCCATCTAGCCCACTGTCCTGTTTTCTGACAGTGACTAATGCCAGATTCTTCAAAGGGAATTAACAGAACCGGACAATCATCAAGTGATCCATCCCTTGTCATCTAGTCCCAGCACCTGGCAGTCAGAGGCTTAGGGACACCCAGAGCATGGTTTTGCATCTCTGACCATCTTGGCTAATAGCCTATCCTCCATGGACCTATCCTTCATGAATTTATCTAATTCTTTTTTGAATTCAGTTATCGTTTTGGCGTTCACAACATCCCCTGGCAACGAGTTCCACAGGTTGACTGTGTGTTGTGTGAAGAAGTACTTCCTTTTGTTTGTTTTAAACCTGCTGCCCTTTAATTTCATTGGGTGACCGACCCCTGGTTCTTAAGTTATGTGAAGAGTTAACTGACAATTCCTTATTTACTTTCTCCACACCATTCATAATCTTATAGACCTATCACTTCCCCCCTTAGTCACCTCTTCCAAACTGAATTTTTCCAGTCTTTTTAATCTCTCCTCGGGTGGAAGATGTTCCATACACTTCATCGTTTTTGTTGCCCTTCTCTGAACCTTTTGCATTTCTAATATATCTTTTTTGAGATGGGGAAACCCGAACTGCTCACAGTATTCAAGGTTTGGGAGAACCATGGATTTCTATAGTGGCACCATGGATTTATATATGTTCAATTTACAAGTAAAATGTGGGTGTTTGTGTTTGTTTATAAACTTTCAGCCCTGCCAATTCATCCTGCCTTGTGCAGTGGTTCCCACTCTTACCGTTTATCATGGATCTACCAATGTTTGGTATTTTTTTCTTAAAGCTCCAGTTCCTGGACTCATGTGATTACAGGAGAATCTCAGCTTCCATTTTTTAAAGTAAATTTTTAGCCCTTAGATGTGCAGAGAAAAGCTTGAAATCTTTTCTGAGCAAGAAAAGCTTAAAGGCTCAAAAAGCAGATGCGACATAAAAACAATCCAAATGTTCTTATTTTTTTAAATCAAAGATTTTTAAGCCAGTGTCATGATTTTTGGGGCCTGACTCATGATTTTTGAACAGTTGATATTGGCAAGACTACCAGACTCTCTGCTGCAATAACCCTTCCTTGTTTCAGTGTAAGGGATCTTCCAGGGTGGCAGGTGATGTGCTGCAGTTGTCTTGACCAGTGGATTGGCTCCTTGGGAGCTGTTATTCACCAGCACAAGTTACAGCAGCAGAGAGGCTGTTTTAACATATGACTGAGTGGATGATTCAGCCTGTATAGCTCCCAGGGTCAGGGTAGTGGAGAGCCACATAAGCTCCCTACCCAGATGGGCCATAGCAGTGCTCCTGGGGATCTGGTCCTGAGTTAAACTGGGTTCCTTCTTTTCCATCATTACCAATAGTAACAGTTTTGCCTAGCAAAATTCTGTTATTTTGTATGTATATATCATTCTGTACAATTCCACTGTTTTCAGCTTCTGCTCTTCAGTGACATCTAAGCAGCCTCACTGTCTTTAAAAACATGAACATGAGAAATAAAGGGAAAAGTTTCCTGCATTCCTTGCCACCTTCATAGTTCCTACAGTGTGGTCAACAATGCACTCCAATACTTCCTAAGGCTTTCACTGCAAACTCCAACAGCAAATCACCAAAAAGGAATAGATGCCCCAACTTTGTCCACCTTGTCCTCTCATGCAAAGGCTTAACAATGACCTCAGCTGTGTTAAAGCTGAATGACTTCTCAAATACTTGGAATGTGTGATAGTCAGATGTGCTGACCTGTTGATAGAGGAGTGTCTGAGGTCGCTGTTAAGGTTTTGCATAACAGCATAAAAAAATGAAATTTTCATTACAGTGCACATTATAAAGGATAAGATTTCATCATGGACGTCGCCGATTCCATGACTTTCAGAGACCTCTAACATTTTCTACTTCTGCTTCTGCTTCAGCTCCATCCCCTGGTGTGGTGGGGTTGAAGCTCTCTGGTGGCGTGGGCTGCAGAGATCCCTGCTGAGCCCTAGAGCTGTCATCCACCTCTAGTGCTCTGAGCTGCACGGGTGGCAGGGGCCCTGCAGCTGTCCTCAGCCTCCACAGTTGGTGGGGGCTGGAGTTGTTAGTCTTAGCCCCGGCAGTTAGCCCCCCTCTCTTATTTTTAGTAAAAGTCACAGACAGGTCATAGGCTTCCATGAATTTTTGTTTATTGCCTATGAACTGTTCGTGACTTTTACTAAAAATAACCATGCAAAATCTGAACCTTACATGTTGTCAATAGTGACTCTTGGAGAATCACTGTCTATAGGCCAGATCCGGTGCCATGAAAGTTAGTGAGAACCTCCTTAATGACTTCATTGAGTATTGGATCATATCCTTCTGTCTTTACTGAGTCACCTATTGATGCAAACCCTGATTTCAGATTACAGGCAGATTGGGATTTACAAAGTGCCCAAGCAGGATAGGTGCCTAATACTCTTATTGAAACATACTACCCTGACTGAACAGATGACCTGCAACAGTTGTGCCTGTACCATGAACACAGATTAGCCCCACAACCAATGAAAGGACATTGTTCATTAAAAAACAACTCTGGAGCCTTAATAAAACACAAGAAATCATGTTTAATTAACCACCACAAATGTATTTGATTAACACCCACAAGACAATACTTATAGTATTTTATTTTTTTCTCCCTGTTTAAACCAGGGAGAGAAAAGGACATTTTATGGCAAATCATATATGGAGAGTTATATTGCACAGAAGTCTCAGATATTCACAAACAGATTATGAATCTGCACTGGCCAGATACTAAAAAGAAACAGAAGAAATTAAACATATCCCTTTACATGTAAGAAATCAAGAAAGTACACCCTCATGATACAAATGGAGGATGTTCCATTAGGAAAGCCATTACCGATAACTAATGTAGAAATTGCAAAGGCAGATGTCATCTGGGCAACGGAACATATTTCACCCAATTTAATAGATTTATACACCATAGAACAACTATATCCTCAGTAGCCTTAGCATAAATAAGTGGACCAACAGTAACCCTGAGTTTTGGGGAACTGGAAATACTGTGCTTAGGGGGAGTTGTACAAAATGATCTCAGAGAACTGCAGCAACATTGAACTGATACAAGGTTTGAATATTTAGGATAAAAGGGTGCATAACCCTTCTAGGTACAGATGCAAAACCACAGATTTGCTTTGGGAATGAGTTGATGTATCTGATAATAAATTAAAATAATATACTAACCTATACGATAAAGACACCCCAAAATTATTAGGGTGAGGAAATAAAATATGAATAAAGGAGGTTGAACATAGGCATACATATTCATAGCAACTTGCAGGCCTGGCTTCAAACCTTGTGGGTCCTACAAGAAGCCTATGCCAAGGGATGACCCACATGCCTCCTGTCTCAAGTGCCTGGGAGAGTCACATCAGCGGGATTGTTATAAGATGGGCAGAGGCTTCCGCCCGAGGACCCAAAAAGAGCAAATGAAACCAGAGACTAAAATTCCTGCTTATGGAATCTGCCCTCTATCCATGGAGAGCGCGGCGGAACAGAGGCCAGGCACTTCAACCATGTGAGGAGTGCGCTGGCGTCAATGAGAGAGGCGCCACTTTGGAAGGACTGTGCACCCAAAGAGCCATGGCACCAGCATGATTCCCTAGAACTGAAAAGCCTGGCACATGGAGGGCAACGGCACCGTTCCCACTCTCCAGTGCCACATAAAAGGAAGACAGTAGACCAAGGGAATTCACCAATGATGAAGTCCTTGGCACACAAGGAAGGGAGCAAAGGGCGACCCACATTGGGCCACTTGAGCCCCAAACCGGAAGGCATGGTACCATTGACTCCGGCCCCAAGGAGGCGCTTGTTGAGTCCAGTGCCCATGGACTCCCCATCGAGGGAGGTGCAGGAGAAGGATTTGCAGCTCCCCTGAGACTTTTGAGGTGTCAAGGGAGCTGATTGAGGAAACTGCTCCATCACCTCTGCCTCAAGATGACCAGTATCAAGGCCTGGACTGAGAAAATCTATGGTGCCATCCAGGAGCAAGCCAGCGATGATGGCCAGATCCTACTCTCCATGGCACCAATCACTGGCACCATCTGGTACCGCACCCCAGTGGTCTCTGCAGAGCGAGAGGTTCTCCTCAGACTCTGAGGAAGCGTCTTTTTCCTCAAGGAGGAGCTGGCATCATAGCAGGCATCAGAGGGTAGAGGTGGCACACCCCTTGGAGATGCCATGGCCCCCTCTATGGCAGATGCCTTCACAGCACCCATTTTGGACCCCAGGGGCCTCATGGGCATATCACCCCAGGTCACTCAGTTGGGCAGCTCATGTTCCCTAGCATCAGAATTCAGATCTTGACCTTCTCACTCCACCAGAAGTGCACCACCTAGCACCGGAGAGGGCTCCAATCCCGGCACCGAACATGATGACACCCGAGACCAGGCACCAATGATGAAGAAGTGGTACTGCATGACCCATCTGGTGCCGAGGGGCAGGAAACATTGATGCCCATCAGGGTATCCTCCTCTCCCAATGAGGTGGTGATGGGAGTGGCCCCAACACCCATTCAGGAAGTAGTGGAAGGGGCAGACCCTATGGTGGACATCCTGATCCTGGAGGGGCTTTCTAGGGTCACCCTCACACTAATAAAGACCATTCTTTATTACAGTCTTTATTATACTAATAAAGATCATTTGGGAGACCAAAGACATTGCTGTAGACCCTCAAAGGACCACAAGGACATCTATACTCACCCCCCACCAGGGTCGTTTGTGGTGGCGGCTGCCAATGTGAGAGAGAGGCAAGGGCAGCAGGGCTCCATGCCTAAAGCTAAGGATGCTAAGAAGTTGGAGCTGTTCAGGTGAAATGTGTACTCCACTGAGGGGCTCCAACTTCGGATCACAAGTCAGCCTTTAACTCCTGGCAATCAATAGAAACATTCAAGGACTCTCTACCATCAGACTCCAAGTCTGAATTTGCAGCCATGGTCAAAGAGGGAAAAATTGTTACAAAGACCCTGCTTCAGACAGTCTTAGATGTGGCAATGCAGCGGCACAGACCATGTCATCTGGCATTGCCATGAGGAGAAGTTCCTGGTTTCAGGCCTCGGGTCTCCCTCATGAAGTCCAATTAACCATCTAAGGCCTTCTGTTTGAGGGACCAGCCATGTTCTCCTCGCAAATGGAGTCCAAGCTTCATAGCTTTAAAGACTCTAGAGTCACGCTAAGGTTCCTTGGCCTACATACACCAGCGCCTCAGAGGAAACCGTTCAAACCACAGCCCATGCCCTGTTTCTACCAAGGCCAACTGAGACAAGACTACAACCATAGAAGGGGCAGGAATAACAGAAGTCATGTGCCTCATTCTTCTAACCAAGGCCATCAGCAAACATGGCAGTCCTCAGGGGCAAAGAAAAAATTTTGAGGGTTTGCCTGAGGATGATGCACCAATCAGTCTCGGATCCACCCCATTTTTTATTTTTGGACCGACTATCCCACTTTTACCCTGCGTGGTCCCAGATCACATCAGATCAATGGGTCCTACACACGGTGAAGCTGGGCTACTTGCTCCAATGTTCTGCTCTCCCATCTGCCCATGCTCCTCCTATCCCTGTGCCTCTTTAGAAATCCTTCTCACAAGCAGCTTCTACAACAAGTGATGCAAGCTTGTCTAAGAATAGGAGCAGTAGAAGACGTCCCTTCAGAGCTAAAGGGGAAGGGATTCTATTCCTGTTACTTCCTAATCCCAAAGGCCCATGGTGGGCTTCACCCCATTGTCAACCTGTGAAACCTTTGAAACCTCAACAAATTCATGAAGTGATGATTGGGGAGCAAAGATAAAAGGTCTGTGGTCCCAAGGGGAGCTTTTGCTCCATATCAACGTGAGAGAGTTGATTGTTGTGCGTCTGGCTTGTCAAGCCTTCCGTGGTCACCTGGAGGCAACGTAGTATTGGTTGTAACAGACAATAGGACAGCGCTGGTCTATATAAACATACTGTGTAGCTCTCTCCTCTCCCCTGTGCCAGGAAGCCCTCAGACTGTGGGACTTCTGCATCAACCATTCCATACACCTGGAAGCGTCGTACCTGCCTGGGATTCAGAATACATTGGCTGGCATCCTCAGCAGGTCTGTCCTTAACCATGAGTGATCGACCCACCCAGATGTGTTAAGCAGTGTCTTCCACTGGTGGGGTGTTCCCCGCATGGACTTCTGTGCCACAAGGCTCAACAGGAAGTGCCTGCAGTTCTGCTTCTTCCAGAACCACAGCCCAGGGTCCATTGCAGATGCCTTTCTCTTCCCATGGACAGGCCAACTGTTTTACGCGTTCTCCCTGACCCCTCTCATCCACAGTGTCCTGGTAAAGATCAGACAGGAAAGGTCTGCGATGATTCTGATAGCCCCCGCTTGGCCTCGTCAGCACGGGTTCACCACACTCCTCGGCATCTCAGTGGACATGCCCATCATTCTACCCCTGTTCCCTGACCTGATCACTCAGGAGCACGACACCTTGAGACACCCCAATCGTGAGTTGCTGCACCTCACGGCATGGAAGCTCCATGGCTGAATCCGGTGGAACTAACATGTTCTGAACTGGTTAAGGAGGTCCTCCTTGGTAGCAGGAAGCCCTCCACTAGGGCCATTTACCGGACTTAGTGGAAGAAGTTCTCAGTCTGGTCTGCTCATAAGGACATCCGGCCCAAGCTGGCGTTAATTCAGGACTATTAGCTACACCTGAAACAGCATGGTCTATGGGGGTCATATCTGCGCTCGCTGAGACAGGGCCTCTGAGATGGCTGGCAGGACACTTGGTCACTCACATTCCAACTAGCTCTGCTTTCTTGGCCCTTCCAGGGAACTGTGTTGACTTTACAGTTACAGAGTTGCTGGATTTCTGGACAGACTCAGTCATTATCAATGAGAGCTGCACTCTCCACACAAATTACTATTTGCAGACAAACAATGAAACAATCTCTCATAACCTAGCAATTACCCACATCCCCACCTCCATGCTCTTACTGGCCTTTCACTTTCATTTCTTTTGTTCTCTGGCCATTTCTGGGAAATGGAGTGTCTGTCTCTTTTTGATAAATGCTCCCTTTTAATGGGCAGCTGTGCAGAGCTGTATTGGGAAGATGATATTACGGATTAACATGTAGACATTCAAAAGTCAAGAAATGCCAAAATTAATTAGGCCTACGCAGATAAGGATTCAGTTATGACAAATAACAATAATTTGTATTTTTGTTAATTAATAAAATAATCATAATCCCAGAGAGACTCCCTCAAATCTCACTTTGTACAAATATCTGACTTTGTACAATTTATAATTTCTAAATAAAGGGAGTTCAAAGCATCATTAGATTCAAATTGTGAGCTGTTTTTGTTTGTTTGCTTTGCTTGTTTACTCGTATAAACTGTCTTTATTTAGGAAATTTTAGCGGGTTTACAACTCCTTGCTAATTAAAAAAATATCCATTACAATAGTGAGCTTATTTTTAGAGAAACATTATACAGCAGTATGGTACTCAGATCTCTCTATTTAAGAGGGTATTACTATATTACACAGTGAACATCTTTACAGTATACATGACATTCCTTTCTAGTGATTTTCATTAAATTGAGGGAAATCTCTGATTACACATATTTAACAGACCCGGCATGTCTATCAAATGTTATTATTCAAAAAATAAATAAATAAATAAATAAAAGGACAGGTGTGCTGGTGTTTTTGTGGTGGTGTGGTTTTTTTTGCTGGTGAATGTACTTTGCCTGAGCACTGAATGTAAGGTAAACAGATATCTAAGTATCTCTTTGTCCTCTGTCTATTTTGCTGGATAAATAACCAGTGCATCAATTTTTCCCCTAACAACATCCTGCCATATTTTTTAACCATTCCACTATGGTTGGGCTATTTTTCTTTTTCCAAGAAGGGCTATGAATAGTTGAGCAGCTACTAGCAGAAGAGAGATTAATTCTTCATTTCCTTTTGTGTGACCATGTCTGTTAGGAAACCCCAGGAGGATTACCAAAGGGTAATTTAGTAACAAATATCCAACAACTTGTGATATTTGGTTTTCCTCTCCACTACTGACTGTTTTGGACCTGTTACTGCCTCGCCCTTCTGTTACCAGACTTGCCGTCACCTTGGGGTATGCTCATTTATTAGGGCTATCTTTCTGGAAGGGGGCTGTGTGATTCTATTAATGTACTGCCTGTGTTACTTGGGGTGTGTGATTCTATTAATGTACTGCTGGTATTACTTGTGTGTTCATATGGCTCCAAGTCCCCTCCCAATGGAGCTGTCCTGCAGGACCTCAGCTTTTCAGAGCTGGGATCCTCCAGCCCCAGATTAAAAGAAACCTCCCACAGATACACACACACATTTCAGATTAACCAAGTGTGTCTGAGCGGACGGGGCTATCAGCATTCTCAGCTGGACACTTATATGTCCCTGAACTCAGCAGGCTGGGTGACAGCACTTTCAGCTGCCACCCTTATATGCCCCTTTGCACTGCACCAGCATAGAGCACACTTCTTGAGCCGGCTGGGTCCAAACAGCGCTTTCAGCTGCCACCCTTATATGCCCCTGGACTCCATAGGCTAGGCAGAGCAGCACTTCTCAGCTGCCTCCCCCCTCACTCTACAATTATTCTAGCAGTAATCCCCTTGATGAGCAAACCCCATAGGATTTTTGGGCACTCCAGGGATCTTTGGATTAAGTAAAAGAAGCGCTGCTGCAGAGCAAGATGGGGAAGCCAAGAACACAAAGAAGTAAATGCAGTTTGGAGAGACAGTGTGGCAACCAGCTTATTTATAAGAGTTATTTTATTGCTAGGTATGTAAAACTTATGATACTAATAGTAATACCATACAAGGAGAGAAAAACAATCAGACGCTTACAATACTACACAATTACAGTCGGGGTATTGGAGAAGCTAGCCCAGGTTCGATTACAAAAGTAAGAAGTTATACCTGGACTAAGAGAGAGGGGGGAGAGAGAGAGAGAGAGAGAGAGAGAGTGTGTTCGGGGAAGGGGGGGGGGTGTACTCCACCAAGACGGGGGGTTCGTGGTTTGAGATGGTGGTGAGAAAAGAGCAGTCGGGCAAGCCAGTGCCCACAAGATCTGTTTATTTAAGCTGCTAGCAATACAATTCAGGTGCTTACCACAATGAGGGAGGGAAGCACCATTCTCACTTAAGCGTGCTGCCCCAGGAGCGGACCTGCCACATGGCACCCTCCCAAACCAAGGGTCCATGGAGAGCTTCACTGCAGTGGCTCATCCCTTAGCCTGATATAACCTTTTCCCCTCATCCTGTCAATCTGCCTATTGGTTACTTCTTAATTTGCTAAGGGATTGGTTGCTGGCACCTGTTATTTTTCTAACTATTGGTGTTTTTTCAGTGCCCAACCGCTATACGCTGTGGGTACTGTTGGAAAAAGATTCCCAGTAGTTCGTTTCCCTGCATCGATAGAGACCCACACAGGTTCAGTCCAGACAGTCTCTGTATAAATGGTTTATTCTGCAGAGGTCAATCTCCAAGCCCACATGCGGGCAGTGGAAAAAGACCCTGAATTCAAAGTTACAGACAGTTTTATACCTTTTTGCTACCTACCTACATATGACAAAAGCATACATGTCCCCCTTACAAGGGCACAAACCTTTTTGCTCTATAACTATTGGCCTATATTATCTCTACTTCACTTACAGAGGTATGCATATTCATAAGATGCTTTTGCAGATGTTTTACAACTAACTACACCTTATCTATCAAGGCTGCATAACTTGCTTAATCCGGCCGAGGCTTATCTCCTTTTGCATTCCTGAGAAAACTTTCCATGATCCTTACACAAAGTGGAACGGCCTTGCCTCTAGGAACAAAGAAGCTAGCTAAAATGGAGTAACTATGGTCAAGCAACTAAAAATCATCATACAGTACTTGTTTACGTCTTTAGCTGCTTCAAACCAGTTTTGTGGTTAGCACGCTTCTGCTTTATCTCAAGCTCATATCTAGGTCATGGGGCCTAGCCTTGCCACTTACGCTGTATTCACATCACAGTATCTTCCGTGCTCTACAGGGGGGGTCTCACCACTCCGTACAGCTCAAAGGTTCCCAGCAGACAAGTGCTCCAGACCCTAAGCTGAACAGCCTGAGAGAGGCAGAGCCCCCAACACGATCACTCAGGAAGAGGGGAAGTTCCAGTGGAACAGATGCAGAATTTGGATCCAGGCATCAGAACAGGGGTTTGAACTTGGGTAGGGGTTTTTGTGGAGCACTAGGTTTGTTTATGGGTAAACAATGTCTCAAGGAAGTATCCCAGAGTAATTTTCTTTATGCTAGACAATAGGAGCTGATGACTCCTGGCTATGGGCAGTGTTCCTTGAGGGAGCTCACAATGCAGCCAGGCAGATTCAGTGTTTTGTATATCAATAACTAGAATGGTCTGATAACTGCGGAGCTGGGTATGTGCACGTGTGAGTTCATTTACATCAGGAGCAGAGATTTCCCATCCTGCAGTGCGTCCCTGCTTTGCCAATCCCAGAGTTCAGTGCGGTCCCTGCTTTGGAGCTTGGTTCTCCATTCGCTACGCTAATTCTTGTTCCATCTTCGATGTAGATGAGGCTTCTGTTCTCCATTCGATGTGTTAATTGAGATGCCTCTTTTTTACATCTTTGATATAGATGAGGCTAGGGGAGTTGTCTTAATCCTATTGTTACCCTTGTTTGGAGGGTTTTAGATGTGTCTTCCACTGCCTTTACATTGCGTTTGGTTTCTGGTTCAAGCAGAGGCTGGGGATGGGGGGAGGATTCAGGTGAGCCAGAGAGAGTCGGGGTTTTGTGCCCTGGTTCCCCAAGAACACAGAGCTGCCAGATAACACTTCCTCCCCTCCCATCCCATCTCCCCCACTACATTCTGTGTTGGGCCCTGTCCCCTGAATGTGATTGACAGCAGCAGAGATGTAAAAGAGGAAACTGCAGGGTAAGAACTGTGTCTGAGAACTCACCTGCCAAACATGATGAGGGAAGAAGAAAATGGTTGCACCTTTTCCTACCAGCCACACTCCATGTTGTGCAACAGCCTGACAATGCAATGAGCATTGTGGGCTCAATGCTGCCCTCAGTTAATGGGGTGCGGCAGCAGGGTAAATTGGGGTGAGATTAACCCCATGAGCTGTCTCCTGAACTTGAATTCTGAGACTTCCAGTTTCATCTGTACTCTGTCCATCACACTGGACACACATGCTGTGGAGGGGATTGGGCCAAGTGCCAGCTGGGAGGGGACAGATGCTGAACTTTGAGTTCAAGTGGCTTCATTTCTTCTAATGCTGTGTGATTTCCCGGAATGAGCAGAAAGGCTCAGAGCTGACCCCCGTAAGCATTTTACTTTCAGTTTCCAATTGTCTTTTTATAAAGCATGTGGCAAACACAGTGCGGTGGGACTTCACCGGGGCTGTGTTTGCTGTCGATTCAGCTAGAGAACAGAAGGTAGGTGCTGTTCTTTATTACAAAAAACTAGAAAATTTCTGAGAACAAAAGTCTCAGGGCCAGTCCTGGAGATCCTGTCTGAGGGACACTGCCTTGGGGTTCAGTGGAGTAAAACTGAATAAAGACAATTGAAAACTGAGTAAGAGCAAAGTAAGGAGCTCAGGATCTGAACAATATTGATTGATTTTCATACTGTGTTAGGGACATACCAGCGTCTGTCTGTTGCCATCACTCAAAACAGAGCTTTAATGATTTGTGTAGAAACGTGGGAGATAAATGTACTAGGACATTTTACGACATGCAGAGGGGTGATTGCTGCTACCAACTCCTGCCTTTCATATTTACCCCTCAGTGTCCAAACTGCTAAAGAAACATCCTGGTAATGACTAGAATAGCCACCCCGGTAGTGGGGTGTAAGGGACATTATTATCCTTTATAGGAAATCTATACATTATCGTTACAGGAATACCTAGCACTTGGACATCATTAACTGTGTGTGCGTAGAGACCACTTCGTCTATTGTTACTGTATGCATGCTTCCATAAGGCGTGAACCCTCACTTTGTTTCGTGTTTTCCTGGATCTATTCAAGCTATGTGAGACACACATTTGGGAATATTACTTAGCATAGTTTCGTATCTTACACATAGGACATTGCAGGAAAGTACAGAGACTGGCCAGATACAGGGGGATCCCGCCACCTTGTGTCGGCAGATGAACACTGCAATTGTTAAAGCTGCCACCTTGGAAATCCCCAGTGGGGGGAGTGAGGGCTGCCTCACAAACTATGTGAGGGCAGAGACAGGAAGGGGCAATGAGGAATTCATAAAGAGTGCCAGGGTCAATGAGATTGTGTGCACTGGATGGAGGGATTCTGCCTCAGAAATTACCTTGGTTAAGAAGCAATTGGTCCAGGAAGAGGATTATTTGCCAGATCGGAGTATAAATTTGGTAGCGCTTTCGTGTCACAGTTTAGACAGCGTTTGCGGGACATGATGAGTTTGGTTCAGCAGGACCTTTAGAGAAGTCAGGGAATTCAGAAGGCTTGGTATGACAGGCATGTGGAGGAAAGGGCTTTTGAAATTGGGGATAGGGTACTTGTGCTGATCCCAGTAAGAAGAAATAAAATGCAGGATGTCTGGGATGGACCGTATGAGATAGTAGAGAGGGTTAATGAGGTTACCTATGGTGTCAGAAAGTCTCATGGAAGAGGAGCTGAACAGCTGGTTCATGCTAACAGACTGAAAATTTATTGTGAAAGGGAGGCAACTGTCAATATGATTTGTTGTGCTGATGAAGGAACATTATCTGTCCCTTTGATTGATTTGGTTGCAGAAAGCAAGGGAGAAACATTGAGTTTCGGAAAGGTTTGGATGCTGCCCAGAAGCAGGAAATGTTAGCCCTGTTGAAACATTACAGGCAAGCGTTCTCCAACCGGCCAGGTTTAACAGACAAGATTGTGCACTCCATTCTAACCACAGGGCCTGGCCCGATGCCTAGCAGAGCATATCCGGCCAAAGGGGAAATGCATAAACAGATCCAGGAGGAGGTAGAAAGCATGTTAGAAATGGGGATAATTACTAAGTCAAGCAGTCCCTGGGCATCTCCCATGTTGATGGTGCCCAAGAAGGATAAAATCATGAAGTTCTGGGGAGACTACAGAAAGCTGAATGCAATCACACAGCTTGACCCGTACCCCACGCCCAACATAGAAGAATTATTGGACCAGTTGGGGGGGTGCAAAGTTCATAAGCACACTGGATCTAACTCAGGGATACTGGCAAATTCCCTTAGACGCTGATGCCCAGGAAAAATCTGCTTTCATAGTGGATTCTGGTCTATATAAATTCAAGGTTCTGCCATCTGGGTTAAAAAATTCCAGTGCTACCTTTATGAGGCTCATTAATGAGGTTTTGGCCAGGTTACAAAATTTTGCCAGAGCCTATGTAGACGACGTGGCTATTTTCAGCAATTCCTGGGGAGATCATTTGTACCATATGAGGGTCGTGTTGCAAAGACTCAGAGAGGCCAACTTTACAGTTAAAGTCTCTAAATGCATGTTAGGAGCTGCAGAGGTTTCATATCAGGGACACAGGGTGGGCAGTGGGATGATACGCCCTGATCCTTTGAAAGTGGAAGCCATAAAGGGCTGACCTGAGCCTAAAACAAAGAAGCAGGTCCAATCCTTTATTGGGCTGGCCAACTACTATCACAGATTTATAAAGGGGTTTAGTGACATTGTAGCTCCCATAACAGACCTTACCAAAAAGGGAAATCCGGACATGGTAAAGTGGACTGAGACCTGTGAGCAGGGCTTCCAAAGGATAGAAGAGGCCTTATCTAAGGAGGCTGTATTGGCCAGCCCTGATTTTGAAAAAACGTTCTTCCTGTGTACAGATGCTTCTAACATTGGGTTAGGAGCTGTCCTCATGCAGGACGGGGAGGGAGGTAAGAGGCACCCCATTGCATACCTGAGCAAAAAACTAACTCCCACGGAACAGCATTATGCTACCATAGAAAAGGAATGTTATGCCATTGTCGGGGCCATAAAACGGCTTCAACCCTATTTAAATAACAGAAAGTTTACTGTGCTCAGTGATAACACTCTATTGGAGTGGTTACACAAAGCCAAAGGGACCAAATCCAGGCTGCTCCATTGGAGTTTAGCCTTACAGGAATGTGATATGAACACATTAAGGGTAAAGAGAATCTGGTAGCTGATGCATTGTCAAGACTGGGGAGCCTTGAGGTGTATTCAGGAGCTCGGATTACTCCTTTCTACACCAGTCTCATGTTGGGGGTGTCATGCTGGGTAGATGGGGGGGAGAGCATTTTTTATGTTGTTTGACATCAATATGTCAAAATCATAATAATCAATGTAAGATATGCCATGTCAGGTACTGTTAGAAAGGTTATAATATGCTAAGTCAGATGATTCTAGCTATGTTCATGTGTAATATGTGAAATGGAAGTTATAGATATATTTGATATATCTGTATTTCAAATTTTGCTATCTGGGTAACAATTCAGACAAGATGGGTGAAGAACAATAGCCTGCTTAATGGCCCATCAAGACACACAGGGACGCACGGGGCCCCGGGAAGAAACTAAAGGCATACCTGAAGAGTTACCAGGATTGGCCCATGTGACTATGGACTCCATTTTAGTTCTTGTAAATTTCCACAAGGCCGGATGGCCAGGGACAGAGGGTATATAAGATCAAACCACAGAATCCATTTTGCCTTTGTTCCTGTTCAGTTACTGACATATACTTGCCTCTGGATCAATTCACTTGCAACTGAACCAAAGGACTAAGACCCATCCAGGTGTTGGATGTATACCAGAGGCACTGTACAAGCCTGCAACTCCACAGTTCTTCTAGAAGCCTGATGTGTATGGACTTTCAATTATTTGTATGTATCTGATTTGCTTTGGCCCTTTAACATTTCTCTTATGATTTCTTTCTTTCTTTTACAATAAACGTTTAGTTTTAGTTACTAAAGGATTGGCTGGCAGCATGGTATTATAGGTAAGATCCAAACTTATATTGATCTGGTATTGTGGCTGACCCCCTGGGGTCAGAGGGAAACTTTTTGATAAAGAGCATAGAGTTTAAATAACTGGTCTCTTTACTGGACCTAGTGCTGATTTGGGAGCCTGGAGCTGAAATGCAGTAAAGAGGACTGTGTGCATTTTAATACTGGCTTCTGTGGGAATTCCGAAGTGCAGTTTGTGGCTGGTTGGGAAGTCTGGCTTCAGTGTCACCCACCAGTGCTGGGAGAACCTGCTCTCTGTTTGCAGCCTGCCCTGACCTTGGCATTTTCAGGTGGCTGCCCTGGGCACGGACGCATCACAGTCATGAGCATTCCAAAAAACACCTTACATGACCTTTGCATTAAAAAATACAGATACACAAATTACACCCTAAGGATGTACATGAGGTACAGCGTGTCACACCTCCCTTCTTACAGAGCTGCAGTAGGGTTAGCCACTGGCTAATCCAGAGGCAGTTAATAAGGGTTCTTTTGATATTTAGCCATCAAAGCCATGAGGCAGCCTGCCTCAGTTTCCTCATTTGCCATTCTTAGCATCATCAAAGGCTTTTTCCAGAAATCTATACATTATATATCTAACTACAAGATTTAACATGAGTATTGCAATTTCCATCACAAGCTTAGCATCAGTACCAAATTTGTTATCACAGATGGGTGCTTACAAGTGTGTTCTGTGGCGAGGGTGACTTGTTCAGCCCTCTTGTGGGTACTGTTCCCTCTTCAGCTATGACTATAATGTGCCTGGGTGGGAGCAGGGGGCCCAGTCTCACCCTCTGCCCCAGGCCCCGACCCAGGGACCCTGTGTGGAGTAGTCTTTAAACTGCCCAGTCCGTGACTTACTCCCTTCCCTGGGTCGCCTGTCTTTGGCCCCACTGCTTACAGTCTGCTTCCTGGAACTGGGTGGGGAGGGGCTCTCCCTCAGGCCTGTGCCTTGGGTCCCTGGCCATAGCTAGACAGGTACTCCCTTTTGTCTCTGGTACCTTTGGGGTTGTAGTCCGTGGCAGTGGTTGCTCCAAGTCCTGTAGCCATGCCACACCATTCTGCTTCTTCTCCTAACTCCCTTCCAGCTGCCCCCTATCTGCCTGTCAGGGAGGCTTTTAACTGCTGGGGCAAGCTCCTTGATTGGCCTCAGCTGGCCTAATTGGCCTAA
>NW_027133042.1:0-5932 GCF_026122565.2 Emydura macquarii macquarii
ATGCACCTGTGACTCTGTAGAGATTTACAGAAGGACACACAGGTTGTTATAATTTCACGTGACTTAATCTGCGCTCTGAGAAATGTTATGCTCAGCTGCGACCTGAGTAATACCTGGAGATTTGTGAAACATCTCAAGGAAGTAAAGGACAGTAGCTGAAACAAAGTTACTCGTCATTTTAATGAGTCCCACAGCGGGCCATTAGAATGGAAACGTTCTCAAGAAATGCAGGTCTCGGTAGCAGTCCCATCGGGGCTGATTAGAAAAGAAAGCCAGAGGCATGGATTAAAGTTAGACAAAGGAAAGGGAGGGTTTGTTCCTTTGGCAAGCAGTCCCTAATGTGTAAAGGGAAAGGGGTCACACCAGTTGTGCCAGCCCCTGTGAAAGGTGATCCCTTCATTCATAAATTCCACCAGAGTCCCCCCAAGTGAGGGAATGCAAGGGGAGGAGGGAATGCTGTGAAACTGACATGTAAACAAACCAGAGGTTTCCACTCGGTTGGCCAAGGAAGCATGGCCCAGACACAGCGAGTGAAAGGCAATTCCAGGATTCTAGGCCTCAGTGACAGAGATCAGCCAATGTACCTGGATGGTGACAGGCTTTGCTGTCCCGCCAGCGATCCCCAGCTCTGCCCTCAGCCCTAACCCACAGCCCACCCCCACCTAATGCTATTAATGTCTGGCCTCACATGCACACACAGGTGCACCTCAGTCATGACTCTATAGTGCCCTGGCTGTCACAGCCCGCCCCACAGCTCTGCCAACCCGCAGCCTCCTGCTATCCCAGTCCTGGGCTCCTCCATGCCCCCTAAAGCTCTGCCAACACCCATTAATCCTGGCTTGCACCCCCAGCTTCTATCCACTGTCTGGGCTAACACTCAGAACACACACAGCTCTGCCGCTGCGCTTCAATCCCGACCCGCAGACACCTGCTGTCCTGTCCTCTCCCTCCAACTCTGCCAGGGCCTGCTCACAAACTGTGTGGTCAGTTCCTTGAGCGCTCTTTGGTTTGGCATGAAATAGGTTCAAGAGAACAAATAAGCAACAAGTCAGGTTGATCGCGATGAACTAATAATATAGTGCAGGAAAAAGGTTCAACACAATACCAGTCTCTGGGCAGACATCTCATTGTAGCGCTGCTACATTCACCTTCCGCAGAAGCTGTGCTGTCCAAGTTATACCCCTAAAGCCATCTATTTATACCCAGCCTGTCTGCAGGTACAAGGTGCTGTGTATGTCATCTGAACCGACATTTAGTCACTTACTTTTCCACCTTGTTCTTTTGGTACCACAGTGTAGCCCCATCTCTTTGGTCAAACATGTGTTTCAGGGAACAAAGGGCATAAGGGAACATCCTGGGTTTGACTAGGCCGAGAACAATCATATAATAGACTCCTAGAAGATTAGGGATGGAAGGGACATCAAGAGGTCATCTAGTCCAAACCCCTACTCAAAGCAGGACCAACCCCAAATAAATCAAGCTGGGCCTTAAAAACCTCGAAGGTTGGAGATTCCACCACCTCCCTAGGTAACCCATTCCAGTGCTTTGACCCTTTCTAGTGAAAATGTTTTTCCTAATTTCCATCATAGACATGCCCCCCTGCAACTTGAGACCATTGATCCTTGTTCTGTCATCTACCGCCACTGAGAACAGCCTAGTTCCAACCTCCCAGGAACCCCCCTTCAGGTAGTTAAAGGCTGCTATCAAATCCCCCTCACTCTTCTCTTCTGAAGACTAAATAAGTCTAGATTCCTCAGCCTCTCCTCATATGTCATGTGCTCCAGCCACCAATCATTTTCATTGCCCTCAGCTGGACACTCTTCAGTTTGTCCACATTCTTTCTGAAGTGGGGAGTACAAAACTGGACACAATACTCCAAATGTGGCCTCACCAGTGTTGAATAGAGGGAATAATTACTTCCCACGATCTGCTGGCAATGCTCCTACTAATGCAGCCCAATATACCATTAGCCCCTTCTTGGCACCAAGGGCACGCTGCTGACTCATATCCAGCTTCTAGTCCCCTGTAGCTCCCAGGTCCTTTTCTGCAGAACTGCTGCCTAGCCAGTCAATCTCCAGTCTGCAGCGGGGCATGGGATTCTTCCATCCTAAATGGAGGACTCTGCACTTGTGTTTGTTGAACCTGATCAGATTTCTTTTGGTCCACTCCTCTAATTTGTCTAGGTCAGTCTGTATCCTATCCCTACACTCCATTGTATCTACCACTACCCCCAGCTTAATGTCATCTGCAAACTTGCTGAGGGTGCAATCCACCCCATCCTTCAGATCATTAATGAAGATGTTGAACAAAATCGGCCGCAGCACCAATCCCTGGGACTCTCTGCTTCTTTCCAGCTGCCAACTAGATATCAAGCCTTTGATCACTACCTGTTTAACCCAATGATCTAGCCAGCTTTCTATCCACCTTATATTCCATTCATCCAACCCATACTTTTTTACGTCCTGTCATCTTCATTTGAGACATTTCAGGCCAGGACTGTGGGAATAACTCCTTATCCACCGCTGTGATCAAAGCGCTGATAGGTCCTGATCTTGACAGGTTCCCTAATTGCTCAAGCCAAAACTTACTTCAGTGAATGCAAGAGTTTATGGGATACTTAGGGGTGATGTAAAAATCATAGGCCAATTTAGGTTATATAACTGCTGTCATATTTGCACTTAATTCTATTTGTGCTTAACGCATACTAAGCTATACATGTTGTGCATAATACATGTTACTGGTGTGATGTGCACAGATGCTAGCCAGTTTCTTATATTAAATGGCTCTTATAATGATACTCTCATAGGAAGTGCATTAGACAGAGAAAGGGATACACAGATAAACCTGTGCCCTATGCTGCAGAGGAAGGTGAAAAGATCACTTCTAGAAATGCCAGACTGAAAGATGGAGATGTACAGTATGGATGCATACAGTAATATGGAATCAGAGAAATGATGTTATATCAAAAATAGAACAACAGTCTTAACATTTATCCCAAGGACATTTGAAATGTGTGGGAGATAGATAATTAGATTGATCTGGTCAGGAAATATTTTACTGCCTGGGAAAAAATTTGATGAAAACAAAATAAGTTTCCATTTCCTCAAAATATTTCTTAAGATTTTTCAAGAAAGAAAGAAAGACTCTGAGAAAAGATTGGGAAATATTGGGAAATGTCTTGCAAACTTAAATGTGCTGGATTCTGTGGGTGCATTTTCACAGAGCTGGTCAAAACTCTCTGTTTTTTCTGTGAAAATTGTTCCTTCAAAGATTCTGGGCTGTCCAGTCAAGAAATCACGAGAATTTAATATAAAAAGAATAATAAAAGATTCATATTTACTAACAACACTAAATTTTCAGTGACTGTCCATGAGAGTCGGGTGCCTAGATCCCTTGAGCTGTTCTAAACTCACAAACTCAGTATATAATGTACATTGAGCAACATCTTTAGCTGGTGTAAATCAATATGGCCTTTTGAGTTTAGTGGAGGTAGGACAATTTTACACCGGCTGGGAATCTGCCCTATTGACTACAATGAAGCTGTGTTGATTTATAGCAGTGTTGGAACTGACCACTGTTGACTTAGAAGGAGCTACATCATTTTACACGAACTGAGGCTCTGTCCTCTATTGATTACACTACTGGATTTCCGGCCCATTCCTTCTAGCGGACACACTGATTTTAGTGCTTTCAAAATGAATGAGAAAAATGCCAACATGTGAAACTTTAGGGATCCTGTTGGAGAGGCAACAAGGAAACAATTAAATAATTATCAAGGAATTACGGGTTGCATGTTGAGTCATTTGAGAAGCGGTGGGCAATCATCTGCACATAGCCTGTTGGTGGTTTCATAAAATTGATTTCTTTTATTTTATTCCTGTAAAACAGTACATGCTGTTACCTTTGGAAAACCAAATGTATATAAACTTTTATTGAAAGCGTTCTTTAATTTGAAAATGAAAGTTTGAACAAAACTGATAATCTTTGTCATTTCCCCCCATTTTTAGCACTTCTCAATTTTGTGATTATTTTCAAATGTTTCCTTTAAGTTTCTTCTTCTTCTTTTCTTCTTCTTCTTCAGCGTTTTTGGGATTTTAAGGTTCTCTGTATTTGATGGCTTGGGTTTTTTTCTGATGTGTCAATTTTCATTGGTAACCTAAGAACTATGGTGGGATGTGGAAATAAAAAAAAAATCCAAATATTTTTATTTCTAAGGCAAAAATGAAAACATGATAAAGAATATTTCTATGAACAATTATGAAAATTAATATTGGTTCATTTTGAAAACTAATGGAATGCAAATATTTTCAAAATGTTCAATTCTTTGTTCTTTTTGTTTATTTGTTTTATTGAACAGCTTAGTAAATTTTCATCTATCTATCTATCTATCTATCTATCCCCATACACACCCATCTCTCTCTCTGTCTCTCGAATACTACTAGATGAACGAGGAGCTCAATCTCTATTTAAAATCAATATTTCAGCTTTCAGAGATGCTGATGTTTTTTTCTGTTGGGGTTTTGGACTTGTTAGACAAACTAGTTAAAAATCCATACTGTCTTCCTTAGACTGATCCATTTATCTTCGTGTCTGATAATTTAACAGACATTATTTATGTATTAGATATTAGACATTCACTGCATTTCCATGCATATTAATTATGTTTTTAAATTTTATTCTTTTTTTCTGTTTCTCTCTGGACACAGTTTTGCTGAAGAATGATAGAGAAGTTAAACCACCATAGCTGAATTTATTCTCTTCATATTTTCGAGTGATCCACAGCTACAGATTTTCCTCTTGTTGGTATTTTTAGTTATTTA
Organism: Emydura macquarii macquarii; assembly: GCF_026122565.2. NCBI lineage: Eukaryota > Metazoa > Chordata > Testudines > Chelidae > Emydura > Emydura macquarii. The sequence continues at coordinate 4,821 of NW_027133042.1, forward strand.
TGTAATAACTCTGGTGGGGAACTTACTTATCATGTTGGTGATAAAGACTGATCCTCGTCTTCAATCACTTGCATACTTCTGCCTGTCTCATTTATTATTTGTCAATGTTTGTTATTCCTCCATCATTGTCCACTAGATGCTGGAAAGCTTCTGATCAGTGAAGAAAACAATTTCTGTCAGTGCCTGTATTACCCAGATGTTCTTTATTATTTGGTGCTGAAGTTTTCACGCTTGCAGAGGTGGTTGATGACTGATACACTGCCATATATTACCTACTGCATCCTATGAAGCTTACGAAGAAATAACTTTGCTGACAGCTGATGGCTTGTGCACAGATCATGGTGTTCATACACACTTTAGTAAATACTGTTACTTTGCTAAAATCACTCATCTGTGGTCCAAGAGTAATTAGCCATTTCAATTCCTTCACTAACGGTCTTATCCTGCAGTGAGACATTTGCCAAGAAAGTGGTACTTTTGCTTTGTTGTGATATTTAGACTAAGTGCCTTCCATCATCTTGCGGATATGCTCTGGAGGATGAGCATAAAGCCTTCTCCACCTGCAGCTCCCACCACATTGTGGTTATTTTATGCTAAGGGGCAGGTTTCTTGCAGTAAGTGAGACCAAGATCAGCCACCTCATAATCTCTGGTATTTATAGTCTGCATCCTGTACAGCAATTTATAACCCCATGTTAAGCCTTATCATCTACAGCCTGAAAAAAAAGCTGAAAACAGTTCCGGAAATATTGAAAAATATGTTCTTATTCTGGGTTGTAGGATGGTATTTGGTATTGGGCTTCCAAATCCCAAAGTGGCTCTGAAAATCTTACCCATGTCCTATGCAATGCTGCTGGCCCGGGAGTCTACTCTTAGAGCTTGTCTACACAAGGCAGTAATGCAAACTGAGGGGTCTTTTGATGTCTAAAGTGCATAATGTGTGCACATTAGTGGGTCTATCTGGACCCTGCTGGTGTGAACTAAAAGTTCCTGGTACTTTAATGTAGCGTCACTTCTCTCAGTCTCCCCTACTGAATCTGTCCTACTTTGGATAATCACTTAAATAGTCATGACCTAAGTTTCTTTGTGAATCCAGGCCTTTGTGGGTCTGGG
>NW_027133043.1:0-5838 GCF_026122565.2 Emydura macquarii macquarii
TCTGTGTTTCCTATTTTCTGTATTACTGCATCTGAAGAAGAGAGCTGAAATCTCTCGAAAGCTTATGCCTGCAGAAATTAAATTTGTTAGTCTTTAAAGTGCCACAGAACTCTTGTTGTTTTTGAGTCAGTGAGCATTCCCTTAACAATGCTTCAGCTAGTCCATTGTTCCTGGAAGAGCTGGGTTGTTTTATGCATGCCATAGTGAGGCGTGAGCTGCCTCTCCGCTTTTGGCGGGTTTTGGCTGGATCTATCTCAAGCCATGAGGCACATATTTGGGAATATTACATAGCAGAGCCTCATAACCATACACATGACACTGCAATGAACATATCACTATAACAATACAGGTCAATATTCCATGAGCATTCCAAAAACCTCTTCCATGACATACTGTGCTTTAAGCAATACACAATCACACCATAAGGGTGTACATGGCGGTGCAGTGTTGTCACGCGTGCACTGGGAAAACCTCACTGCCGTCTCGGAGCAACCAGTGGGGTGCTCAGATGTTACGGTGATGGGAGGCAGACAAGTCGCTGTAGATTCATAGGTTCTTAAGGTCAGAAGGGACCAGGCTGTCTAGCTTATCTGTCCTCCTGTATAGCACAGGTCAGAGAACTGCCCCCAAAATCATTCCTAGAGAAGATCTTGTAGGGGGAAAAAAATCACATCTTGATTTAAAAATTATCAGTGATGAAGAATGTTCTACAATCCTTGGTACGTTGTTCCAATGGTTAGTTACTCTCACTGTTAAAAATGTACACCTTAATTCTTGGCGGCATAGATAGATAGATAGATAGATAGTGAGTGTGTATGGGGATAGATAGATAGATAGATACTCAAGAATAATATGTAATCAGTTTTATTTTGTGTAATACCCTTTCAGACAAATTATACTCACATGTTTTGCAGAGAAGAAAAATACATATAGTAGACGAAATCGTACATGAAAGCAATGGGAAATGGACATTATCAGCATAAATTAAAGAGAAATATATACAAGCAGATGAGAAATGTTATAACTAAACATTTTTGTCCCTTTGGGCTTGTCTACAGCACAGACCCATGACTGCGATAGGTGTGTCGGCAGAGCCCCACCGTGGCATAGCAACGCCACCTGGCTGATGACATAAGTTGTGTTGTCAGGCACATGCTCAGCATAATTGCCACCTCACGATGGGTTTGTGTGTCCTAGCTCTGTCAGTGGGTTGTGTTTGTGTGTGTGTGTGTGCTTTTCCCCACACTCCTAGCTGACATCGCTCTATGGAAAACTTTGCAGTGTAGGCCGGGCCTTCCATAGCATTGCTGATCTAACGATAGGAAATGACTTTACAAACAAAAAGGCTTGAGAGTTTTTCTTGAAGGAAGCACACTGCCATTTGGGAGATGGGCACCTAAATCTCTTAGGCCCCCATGAAAATCCAAGCCTTAGCCTTTGGGGGAGTTAGCCAATAGGGAATGTTCAATTCACCCACGGCTAATGTGTACCCATTTCAGGGATGGAATATGAACGCAAGTGAAACACCGCAGCCGAGTCTACGGGCCGGCTGACTCTTACTCACCTGAATAAAGGGGTTCATGTGGCTCTGCAGGTGAGGCGAGAATGTAAGTCATTCAATCAGACCAGTACTTAAGGCTGTGATTTTCAAAGGGGCCTAAAGGAGTTAATTGAAAACCAATGGGAGTTGGGCGCCTACCTCCCTTAAGCTCCCACGAAAAGCTGAGCCCACGTGCTTAAGTCTTTGAAGGATGGACCCAAATTTTCAATTTTTTAGTCAAAGGTATGTCATAGAATCATAGTAATGTCAGGCTGGAAGGGACCTCGAGAGGTCCTCAAGTCCAGCCCTTCTTTGCTGAGGCAGGACCAAGTGAACCTAGACCAACCCTGACCGGGGTTTGTCCAACCTCTTCTTAAAAACCTCCAATGATGATGGGGATTCTACAACCTCCTTTGGGATCCTGTTCCAGAGATTAACGACCCTGAGAGTTAGAAAGCTTTGTCCTAATATCTAACCTAAATCTCCCTTGCTGCAGATTAAGCCCTCACCTTTCCACAGAGATCAGTTGAGCCTCTGTTGCCTTTATAACAGCCCTTAACATATTTAAAGCATGTTATCAGGTCATCTTTTTTCAAGACTGAACATGCCCTGTTTTTTTTCACCTTTCCACGTAGGTCAGCTCTCCTCAACCTTTTATCATTTGTGTGACTTTCATCCAAACTCTCTCCAATTCGGCCACATCTTTCATAAATATGCAAAACACATTCCAGGCCACACAGCAACTGATTGACCTTCACATTTAATAATAACACTTAGCTCCCCGCCCCGTAAAATCTTTCATCCATAGATATGAAAGTTCTTTACAATAGTCATGGGGCTTCCACTCGGCTGCTCTAACCCCTAGACCCATTCCCCTCCAAAAGTCATCAAATGTCACCTCCCAGCATCCCCCCTGTTGCTACCCACTAAACTCACTCCCTTCCCAGAGGGAAGAATAGAACCCAGGCGTCCTGGCTCCCAGATGTTCTAACATACTACGTCCCACTCATGAAAGTAGATACCGACCCCAGTATTCTGCATTCTCTTCTTAGATGAAACATTTGCCTCTCAAGGATCTTTTTGAGGGCTCTCTTCACATCCTTGTTCCTCAGAGTATAAATCAATGGGTTTAACATGGGGGTGATGATGCTGTACAGCAGGGAGATTAACCTGTCGTTGCCCAATGAGTAGCTGGAGAGGGGTCTGACATAGGTGAAAATACTGCTCCCATAGTAAAGCAAGACGGCGGTGAGGTGCGACACACAGGTGGAGAAGGCCTTTCTTCTCCCCTCCGTGGAACGTATCTTCAGTACCCTTGAAACAATGAAGCCATAAGAGAGCCCGATGCACAGGGAGGGGCTCCAGCCCAGGAAGATGCTGGAGACCAGTATCATGGTGACGTTGAATGAGATGTCCCCACAGGAAAGGGCCAGCAAGGGTGGAATGTCACAGTAGAAGTAGTTAAGCCTGTTGGCCTCACAGAAGGGCAGGCGGATGGTGAGGAAAGTGTGTACGGCGGCGTTGAGGGCGCCACTCAGCCAGGAGAGTGATGCCAACAGAACGCAAAGCTTCCTGTTCACGAGGAGTGTATAGCGCAAGGGGTTGCATATGGCCACGTAGCGGTCGTACGCCATGGCGGCCAGCAGGACGCACTCCGCACCCACGAAGAAGAGGAAGAAGTAGAGTTGTGCCGAACACCCGGCGTAGGAGATACTGCTCCTGCCCGAGAGGAGATGCAACAGCATCTGGGGGACGGTGGTGGTGGTCTGGCAGATGTCTAGGAGAGAGAGGTTCCCCAGGAAGAAGTACATGGGGGTTTGGAGATGTGGTTCCACCAAGGAGAGGACGATGATGAGACTGTTCCCCAAGAGGGTGAAGATGTAGATGATGGAGATGACCCAAGAGAGTAGGAAACGTAACCCCTGAATATTATGAAATCCCAGAAGGATGAATTTAGTTGGCATGGTTTGATTCTCCATGATCACGTCTTCACTTAGCTGCGGCACAGGGGGGGATGGTCTATAAAGAAGGAAAGAGGTGTTATGATACAAGACTTTGCACGTTCAATTTGGTCACTGAGAGAACCAGGAGCCTAGAGTTTCTTCCCGCTAACTCTCGCTAACCACTAGATCCTATTTCCCTCTCAGAGCCAGGCATAGACGCTAGACTCCCTGACCTTGGTTTAACCCCTAGAACCTAGAGCACACACCATTCCCAGGGCTGAGGAATCCTCTTGACCCCTAGACCTCACTGCTCGAACCACTACATGACACTACAGTCCATGAGATCAGTCGCCAAGCCTTCTGTGCTAAACCACTCGATCTCACTCACCTCTCAAAACCTGGGAAAGAAACCAGGCATGCAGACCCCCCAGATTCATCTCTCACGGTCCAGAACGGAACCCAGGAGTCCTGATCTGAGTCCCCTAAATCACCAAACGCTAGAGCCCACTCCCTTTTCTGAGCTTGGGCTAGTGCTCAAGAATCCTTCCTCACTGGTGATCACACACTTTTATGGGTACCTGAAGGACATAAGAAATCTCCCGATTCACCATCTTTGCTTTAAACTCTTAGCTACCAGAGCTACAGAGCTAGTGCCTATGTGTTGGAGAAAGTTTGTCCTTCCATGAACCTACCGTACTTATTCAAGTGATAAATAAAGGACTTTAATCTTCCTGGACTGTAAGTCTAATATTACAGTCAGGGGCACAGTGCTGTGAAAACACTAAAATGGATAGACAAATCATTACCATAAGCTGGTAAAAGATAAAAACAATCTAATCTTCATTTCCTTAGCTGTTATACATTTCCAGATTTCATGCAAAGCATCCTTTTATCTTTTTTTAATGTTTAAGAATGAAATTGATGTGCCTGTCAAAAGCATTGTAGGTTACAATATCTTTCCACTAAAGAGCCATATTCTACCCTCCCACCCAACAACTATAAGTTTCAACTAATCCAGACAGAGAGAAACGCATGTAGTTGGAGAGTGAATAATTTGGTGAGTGACAGAGAGAAAGAAAGAGTGAGAAAATGCTATTGGGGTCCATTTGTTTTCAGCTTAGCTAAATGATAAAAATTACAGTTTCTCATGTTTGCATATATGAAATATATATGCCCCTCAATGGTTTGGCAGGTTACTACAAAACTTTACAGAAGAGCTAGATTTTGCTCTCCACAACCCTGGAAAATTTTCAATATTCCAACAGAGAGACAAATAGTCATATAGGTAGAGATAGAAAGAAACACACAAAAAGAGAAATGGGAAAGTAATATTATGACAAGAGCTAGCTACCTATCTGATAGATAGATAGATAGATAGATTAGATAGATAGATAGATAGATCCTATGTCACAGTATGGAAGAACCTGCCTCCAGACTAGAAATGGACAGTGCAAACACAGTGTAAAGGACTGCCCAGGATGCATCTTATCTACCTCTCTCAGATACACCAGGAGTTTGTTCCATGGCTGTTCAGCCAACAATCCTATTTCCTACAATGTAGCCCTATATTCAGGCTGTAGAGATACAGCATCCTGAAACTTTGCTTATAGACGTTCCTTGAAACCTTTTATCCAGAAAGTAAACACGGACATTCAAAAAAGTATAACTATTAAAACATATGCTACAATTAAGTATTAACCATACTTTGCACACTGGGTTAAAACAAGAATATTAGTTAGACTTGAGATTCATATAAATAGACAAATATTTAGGCACACAAAAAGACAAACACATCTATTTATCTATCTATCTATCTATCTACCTATCTACCTATCTATCCATCCCCATACACCCTATCTATCTTTCTATCCATCTATCCCCATACACACCATCTATCTATCTATCTATTTATCTAGCTCCTTACCTTTCTCATAAAATCAGTAGCAATAGCGAAGTACCTAGTGGATTTCAAGATGTCTGGAGATTCCTCCCTTGGTGAGATACAAGCTCTGTTTGCAGTAGGTTTTCTTGGTTTGGGTTTTTGGGCTAGAAGGAGTTCAGCAGAAGTAGGTGCCACAGAATCCTAGCTCATAAGGCCAAGAGGGGCCATTGTGTTAGTGGTATGAGGATGGAAAACTTTCCCAAAGAGGAAGCTTTTGCAGTGTTTCCTACAACAAAACACAGATTCATCTAGTGACTCTGAAATACCCTAATCTACTCTGCAAGCGCTTTCCATTACCAAATCTCCTCACCCAAGAATGCCTTGCACCTGATTCTCATGCATTTCATCATGGGCTTGGTGCTTTTTGATATTACTGGGCACTGAGGTGCTTCAATAACAGAGAAAATGGAGTA
>NW_027133044.1:0-6075 GCF_026122565.2 Emydura macquarii macquarii
CTCCAGAGAGCTGCAGCACCAGCTTCTCAATACCCTCCACAGGGAATCTGGGACTTCACTTTTATCTGTCTCAGGTCCTTATCTGGCCCCCATGACAATAGGATTTGAGCAGCTCCCACTCATGAATGCATTTATCCTCACAAAACCCCTAGGAGCTAGGGCAGTGCTATCCGCCCAGATCCATATATGGGAAACTGAGGCACAGAGAGGATAAGAGACTTGCCCAAGGTTGACAGTGGCAGAGCAGAGAATTGACCCTAAGAGTCAGGTTAGCACCTTAATTCCAGGACTGCCTAGCCCAATATCTCTGTATCTCCAAACCTATGTCCCTGGGGAGTTGTATTTACACTGATGCTCACAGTAGCTTTGTTCCTGCTCAGAGTCTCCCTGGGAGATGCTGTTATGGAGTTTCCTGATGCTGAGAAATGTCGCATGCTGAAATTTTACTGCAATTTATACTTCTGGTGTTTCGTTTCTCTGCTTAATAATGGAGCTGGCACAAAAAACTAGGGGATGCGATGCCGTGACAGGGAGGATGCTGATTTGTCCTTTTCCTACTTGACGGGCCTGTAAGGGGGTGCCTCTCCCTTGACACAACTGCCCTCTGGTGGAGGCTGGGATATATCATCACATCACATGCAGCAAGGAGCTAGAACTAGGAGGTTGCTCCTTCAGCTCCACAACTAATTCTACTACTCCATCTGCAGCGAAGGTGTGTCAGTTGCGCTTGCTAGTAAGTTTTTTATCTTGTTGTGAGGGGAGGGGGGGCCTAGCTGTGTCTCTGTCTGTCTGCCTCAGTCATTCACCCACATGTTCATCTGGTACCTAACACTTACTCAGGTGCATGTCACCACCACTGGATGGGATAAGTCAGACCTGCTCTGACGTGGATGACAAATTTGAAATGGTGCCGTTGGTTTCATCTTTAAGCATTCCAAACAAGCCCATCTATTACAACAAGTTTGCCATTTAAAAAAGATACGGATCAAGATTATCATCCAAACTATTATGGAAATTTTTCCCTTACTGAAAACCCAGGTTTGGAAAATGAAAAAAATCCCATAATCTTTTCAATAAGAGTTTGGATAATAAAAATATATATACAGAAAAAGGGCACAACATTTTTCATGATGTTGACAGTTTTACACCTCCCCCCCCCACACACACACACACACACATTTTCTTGAACTCTTTCTTTTGAAAAAATGTCATTTATCAATGAAAAAATTTTTGGTTGAAAAATATTGACCAGTTCTACTTTTGGGGAGCTTTACAGACTTTTTTGCAACCACTGACATAAGACACAGTAACACTGGAGTCTGCAGCTACTGACAGCAATCCCCATTGGGGTTCCCTCTGCCTAGGTGATAGAGCTCAATTCTGTGGCTGCAGAATATGTGGGCTTTTGGTTATAATAACGCTGGGCCAGACTTTCAAATTCTTTAGGTGTCTAGTGGGATTGACGGTAGGAATTGAGCACTTAACCTTCTTACAGGCTTTTGAACAATACCTAACTTCACCTTCAGATGCCTGACGACTGCCTTTGGAAAGCTGGCCCTCTGAGGTTGCCCAGCTGTGACGCCTATTGCAGAGGTGGTTTTCTCAGCTTATCCCCCAAGTCTACTTTCCTCGTTGCCCCTTCCACTGAGCCTCCAGCTGTTACTGATTCAGACATGCTCATTCCCTGGCTCATGGGCACATTAAATCCTCCACGGTGGCACCTGATCCAGAGCATATAAAACACCGAAATAACTTCATTAGACCAGTCAAGGTTGCTAATAGCAAATAACTCACAACTACAGAAACCAGACTATGCACAGTCAGCCATATAACTCCCTCCATCAGTATTTCACACTTACAAACCCACATGAGCCCTCCCTCAGCAAATCTACAACCAGCAAGATGACACTCAGCCTATGTACACACTGATGGTGGCAAATTCACAACCATCAGACCCGCTCAATCGCTCTGGAAGTCGCTTCAATTAAACCACCTCCTCAAAAGGCGTAGCGCTGCGTCGACAGGAACACATTTCCCATTGGTGCAGCGCAATAGAGACGATGCTCTAACGGGAAGTTACTAAGTTGACTATTTCTCTTCTGCCACAGAGAATATAACTTTGTCCTGGACCATTTAATTCATTGTGGGGCCAAATGCACGGCTACTTGTGTTTCCTTTCAGTTTAGAAAAGAAAACATTCCAGAATTTTACTGTTACCATTCCAGAACATTCGCCAGAGATGCCGTTTCTGCAGGTGTCAGTGGGATTTTCAATTTCATTCTGCATCTCAGTCCACGAGAATTTGGGATTCTCATTTCAAGGGGCCTTGGCCATGGATCAAAGAGACTGGAGCCCCTTAAATCTCCCAGTGGAGCTCATCCTCCATTCCAGCTCAGGACAAAGCCGTCTAGGCGATTCTTCACATCCAGTACATGGGGGAGAGGGTTAGTCTCTATATATCTTTGGGTTTGTGTGTGGGGTGACTGTCCATGCTTATTTGCGAGGCGTGAGTGGTGCCCCATATCCACTGTGTGTGGGTGAAGAGAATCTGCACAGGTACAGGCAGAAGAGACACTGGGTCCCACAGCCTCAGCACAGGCAGAGGCTGGGACTTCTTCTCTACATTGAATTAGTGGTCGATGTTGCCACAGCTGGAGTTGAATGAAGTGCGCATTCAAACACACAGCAAGACAGTTGTGTGAGGAGATACTCCCACAGGGTTATCACAACAAACTACACAGACATATCACGGTCCGAACAGGAGAGGGGTCACACCAAGGCATGGGCAACAGGAATGAGAGGCCAAGTCTTTCACACTGCAGCCACCAGTTCAGATCTGGTCCCAGACCAACAGTGGCCAATTGTTCTTCCCACTTGGTGATTTTTCAGTGGCCTGTGTGAAATGAACAGCTGGTCGTAGTCCTTTTTCCTGTGGCCTCCTGCCTGACTGTATTACACAAACTGCCACAACTGGATGAAGTACGTCCCTGCGTGACAGCCTATGCAGGAAGACAGAGGGCTGATGGCCACGAAGACCAAACTGTAGGAGAGTAAAGAGTTAAAGCTGGACAAATGGTCAGGCCTAAGCTACAGAAAGTGGGGTCATGACGCAGGCAAACCTTGTTTCTGTTACTTGGTGTGAATTCTCGCTAGAGTCTGTTGTCTCTCTTCCTTTCCTCCCTGCCTGGCCATCTGCGCCGGGGATGAGGCTAATAAAATCACTATCGCCACTCCTGCGCAAGGCCTTTGGTGGGAAGAAAGCCTTATCTTCCTTCCCCCCAGCATCCCTCTATGGGGCGTTGCTATAAATGTACACATTTACATACTGTGATGGATACAAGAATTGTAACGTGACCCCCGCCCGTTGCTCACTCGCGGCGTGGAGATGAAATGAGCAGGCAGTAAAGGGTTCCGTCTCCCCAGTCCGCCCCCAGGGACAACCTGTTTGGTGATTTCTAACACAAACTACCCTCCTAGCCCTCTGACAGCTCCCGCTGGGTCGGAGGGGAGGCGAGGGGCACAAGCAGGAAGGATAAACCCAAGACGTAATTCTCCAGGCTGTTAACGTGGCATACTCCCAAGCCATTGCCAGTTCTAGTGCTGCCATCAGTGAAGTGAGAGCAAGGTTTTGTGAGAGATCCTGGGCCATAAACCTGGGCCCATGGGCCCCAGGCCATGCTCAGGCCCTGTCCAACACCCAGCAGCTCACTTGAGTAACCAGAGAAGGGAACCAATGAAGTGCTAGCTCACAGAGGGCCCCGCCCCCAAGCACCTGATTGGGGGAAAATCCAGCACCCCGATTGGCTGAGGTGCTCTATATAAACCAGGGAGTAACACAGGAAGTTGTGTGAGGAACTAGAGCAATCCCTGGCTGACTGTTACTATGGTCCCCTCCTGCTTATCTGACTCCTGAGCCCTGCATTCTTGCCTGCGCCTGCTTCCTGTCCCTCACCTGCTCTCAGTTCCCATCCTCCTCTCACAGACTCCCAGCTACTCCCAGTTCCTGCTATCCTGCCTTACACCAGGTCTTGGCCCTACTCCTTACCCATGACACTGTCTCCAGCTCTAAACCCTGACTTGGCACCTAACTCTGTCTCTAGCTTGGTATCTGATGCTGTCTTTGCAGCTGACCTTTCACACCGACCACTAGGACTGACGCCTGCTCTGACCACTAGGACTGACCACCCATGCCCTAATCAGTGCAGGTTTACCTGTTATGCAGGTTGTATTTGCAGACAAAGGGGAAAGCAAATCCAGCAGAATAATCATTCCATGTGATAGCACCTGACGTAGATGGGATGACAGCATTTTAGATGATCAAAAATAATAGCGTGATTGGCAGTGCTAGCCCTTGACTATGGGTCTCACTCTGGGAAGAGATCACAGTGATCATAGACATCAGTGCCTTGGAATGAAATGTAAGACCCATTGCTTTGACTGTGTTCTCCCTCAGTAACTCCCCCATCACAATGTATTTCAAACCAAACCAAAATCCCAGAGGCTCTACAGCATCGGGAACAGGAGAGGGACCTTGAATGTTCGTAGAATCAGAGAAGATTAGAGTTGGAAGGGACCTCAGGAGGTCATCTAGTCGATCCCCCTGCTCAAAGCAGTACCAACCTCAGCTAAATCACTGCAATAGATGGTGTGATGCTCTGACACTCAACGGGTGGTTCTGTTACCCAGGGTTTTCAGAACCTAAAGCAGTGGTAACTTAACTGCTTTCAGCTGATGAAGAATTAATACAAGCAAGCATGCTCTTTTCTTAACCTGCTATTTATTAGACTGAAGCACACACAGATATAAGCAATACGTTTAGAATAATTAGCTACCATCTGGGACAGCACTGAGTAATTTGAAACAGGTCGGTGCTGGCCAGACGTTTCTCTTCCAGGGAGTAAACGTCAGGAAAACGTATCTCAGAATGGTTTCAGAGAACTGCTCAAAGTACACTCTATTGTCTAGCTTTTTATAATTAACTGTCCCAAAACACATAGATCATAATGATGTCTACTGGGTCATCACTTCTCCGAACTTCAAAAAACGACTTATTAACAAACCATTCTAAAGATCGAATAACAAAACCTTCTGTATTAGAGGTGACTCCTTATGAGGAGAGATTGAGGGAACTGGGCTTGTTTAGTCTGCAAAAGAGAAGACTGAGGGGGGATTTGATAGCACCTACCTGAAGGGGAGTTCCAGGGAGGATGGGGCTAGGCTGTTCTCAATGGTAGCAGATGACAGAACAAGGAGCAATGGTCTGAAGTTGCAGTTGGGATGGTCTAGGTTGGATATTAGGATTTCACAGTTGATTTTTTTCCCCTGAAGCAATCAGTGTGTGGAATCAAAGAATTCATCATAAAATTGATTAATAGAATGCCTGGTCTGCAACTGGTCATAGAAGGCCTGGCCTGAAGTTGTAGCCTGAGACGGAAATAGAAGCCCCAGGCTAACCATTACCATAATGCCTCAACTGAAATTAGGATAAAGATGTTAAAATCCCACAAGAGGTCTCTGAACCACACCCGAGAGGGAAGTCTCTGTTATGAGCCTTAAGCCTTATTGAAGTCTGAACAGACTTCACCTGTTTGATAAGTACCGGTACCTGCCCCCTTTGTCTTACCGGCCCCATAGAAACTCACTCCATACAAATTAGCATTTGAACAAGTATTGTGTCACCACCCATCTTCGGGAGTTAACCAGGGTCCCTGAAAACTACATTGTATACTCAAGTGACTCACTGGCCGTTCCTGTGGGGGCGTCTGGTGTGCCCACTGCGCATTGTGATTGTCTTTCCTGTTAAGTATAAATTGTTAATCAAATTCCACTATACGATCAATGTGTAAATGAACCTAAGCAACCCCTATATAAGTCTTTTGTATCTGGTAGCCAGGGGAAGTACATTTGCCCAGCATCCAGACATGCTGCTTCCCCCATAGCCACCTGGGTTTTCCCTATGGCTATAGTATTCCCCATAGCTATGGGTGATGTGATTGTGTGTGTCACAATTAAAGCTGCAGCCGATCCAACTCTAAAACGTAGCAGTGTGATTCTTTTCCACGACAAGTGTAATGA
>NW_027133045.1:0-5943 GCF_026122565.2 Emydura macquarii macquarii
TAACTTCCACTACACATATAACACATGAGCATAAACATCATCATCTTACTTAGCACATTACAGCCTTTCTAACCGTACCTGACATGGCACATCTCACATGAATTACTATGATTTTGACATACTGATGTTAAACAATATAATAAATGCCCCCCCAATCCAGCCAGCGTGACAGATGCTCTAAGCTGATGGGAGAGAGTTCTCCCTTTGGCTTAATAACTCCTGCCTTGGTGAGGTGCTAAGTATGTCAGCAGGAGAAGCTCTCCCATAAACATAGCGCTTTCCACATCGGTGCTGAGATGTGTGAATTGATCACTTTGGCAAGGCAGCTCAGTCTGCTGAATAGGCAGGCAGAGTAGTTGTGTTTATGCAAATATAGTCTGATCCTGAAGTCTTTTGCCCCCAGAGCATCACTGGATGTGTGTGTGGGGGTGGGGAGGAGCTCATTCTCATTCAGAGCCAGCTTACACAAAATGAAAATGTGATTCTGGGCAGGAATCTGTCTGGATTGTTTTATTCCACAGGGGTCTCAGAAAGGGGGGGTTGATGTTGCCAGTGACTTTCATGGCCAGCCCCTCCCAGTCAATCCCCTGTTACAGAGGGAGGGAGACTTGCTCAGTTGTTAGAGCAGGAGCACAAGATCCAAAAGGGAAGTCCTGGATTGGTGGAAAAAGTGGACCAATGAGCAAGGCTTGCTTAGAGCCAATCAAAATGGGGAATTCTGACCAATCAGGAAGAATGGAATTTACTGCCTAACTGAACAGTCAGTTCCCAACCAGGTCCTCCTGAGGGCAATATAAGATGATGTTTCCTTCAGAGATGATAGTTTCACTGATTAATAAAGAGAAAAGACTTGTGAGAAGGTTGTTTTGCTAAAGTGTCATGAGGCAGAAAGACAATGTCTTATTTTGAATGAGCAAGCAACTAGGTTAATGCTGCTAAAAGAGCTGACATCTGAAGAGAAATGATTTTGTGTCTATTTTGCTGTTGAAAATCTGATTTTTGAGGCTAAATCAATTTATAATTCAGAAAGCAACTAGTGTGCCACTAAAATCTCTTGTGAATTAGCATGTCTAGGATGCTGCTAAAACATTTGATGCCCGTGGCTGAATCACTAAGTGTGTAGTGTACTGCTGAAAGACCTGACAAATCACTCAGTGCCTACTGCACCCTTGAAAGAGCTCAGGAATCACTAGGTGTCTATCATGCCACTGAAAGAACTGACATCTGAGGCTGATTCACTGTGCCTAGCACCGCTGAATGTGCTGATATCAGTAAGTGCCGAGTGGGCTGCTCAAAGACATGATGCCTGAAGGTCAATAACTTAATTCTGAGTGTGCTGTTGAAAGATCTGAAGAATCACTAAGCATCTAGCACGCTGCTGGAAGAGCGAGGAATCACTTAGTGCATAGCACAGCATGACTTAGTGGTGCCGCTGGAAGAAAGTGAAGAAAAGCCAAAGCTGAAGCTGTCTCTGATCACTCAGAAGAATCACTTAAGCGCCAGTGTGCAGCTGAAAGAGCTGATGAATCACTAAGGGCCTAGGGCAATTAATGGCTATAAACTGACCATCAACAAGTTTAGACTTGAAATTAGACTAGGTCTGAAGCCATCAGAGGAGTGAAGTTCTGGAACAGCCTTCCAAGGGGAGCAGTGGGGACAAAAAACTTAGCTGGCTTCAAAACTGAGCTTGATAAATGTATGGAGGGGATGGTACGATAGTACAGCCTAGTTGGGCAATGAACTGATTTTTGGCTACTGGTGGTAGATATGCCAATGGCCTGTGGGGGGGATGTTTGATGGGGCGGGTTCTGAGTTATTACAGAGAATTCTTTCTTGGGTGTGTGACTGGTAAGTTTTGCCCACATGCTCCGGGTTGAACTGATCGCCATATTTGGGGTCGGGAAGGAATTTCCTCCCAGGGCAGATTGGCAAAGGCTCTGAGGGTTTTTCGCCTTCCTCTGCAGCATGGGGCACAGCTCACTTGCTGGTGGATTCTCTGTACCATAAAGTCTTTAAACCAGGATTTGAGGACTTTAATAATTCAGCCATAGCTTAGAGGTTTATTACAGGAGTGGGTGGGTGAGGTTCTGCGGCCTGCATTGTGCAAAGAGATCAGAGTAGAAAATCATATTGTTCCCTTCTGGCCTTAAAAGAGCTGATGCTTGAGGCTGAATCACTAAGCGCCTAGCGCTGTTGAAATCACCCATCTGCATCTAGCGCTTGGAGCAGCAGGGACCAGGCAGGTACCTGAGAACAAAGTGAGGCCAGAGGCGTCCTTGGTGATGTTATCCCTGATGCACCAATTGCGAGCTGTTGATCACTAAGAGCTGTGCTAAGTAACGTGCGCCTCGGATGTATGCCTCAGGCTAATTAAGATCCTGGGCTCTGACTAAGCCTTGAGAGACCCCATCTACTTAAGCATGAAAATCACTCCCTGTATGTTGGTACCTCCAGAAGGTTCTTCACCAGTTTTGCACCAGCCTGGTGGACTCGTGTCTAGACAGATGAAAAACCGGCAGCATATTAGATCACACAAACTCACCACAGGATCTCAAGACTCTGGGGATCATCTCTCATTTTGGGTTAATATATGCAAGTCTAAATTTGCATACTTGTTAATCAACCAAAGCCAGATGGTGATTTGTTTAACTTCAATTAGATTATACGTTTTCCTTTTCCAGGTGATTGATGTGGGGTTTGGTTGAGTCAATGCCGATGATCGCTGTGGTTAGCCTCCAACGTTCCTTGACTATGTTCTGGAATCATTTGTATCAATTAGGTAAATTTTCCTAGAACACAGAGAGAAGCTGATGGATGGAGCCAGGGGGACGGGTGAGTTAAATTCAAGATGTCCTAAGCTATAGCTGAGAAGTGGCTCCTTCCTCAGCTCAGTCCCCGCAGCTCAGCTCCTCCAAACCTGCTGCTAACTAGGGCCTGTGTCTGGGGCGTTCCCATCCCGCAAGGCTGCTGGTCTGCACATCCTGCTCCACTGTCCCCAGCCTTTTTTCCACCCATTCCCCTCTGGCAGCAGTGATCTCTGAGGGATCACAAGTGCAGAAACTGGGGCAGGTCCCTTTTCATCATTGGTTGCTCCCTGCTTTCTGCCCAGCTCCAGCCTGTGCTGCCCCTACCTGGGGAACCGTCCCTATCCTTCAGTCCCAGCAGGTCTCCTGTGGCGACATGTGTTAACCCTTTCCTGCTCCTTCCCCAGCCCAGCCCCCGCATTTCCTTTCGCTGACTGAGCTGCCCATAGAAGATCCTCCAGGAAACTGTGATCCCAAATGGAAGGAAGAAGGCATCTCTCTCTGGCTCTGGGACCCTCCCAGAGGCTGATTTGACTCAAAGCAGTGACTGTGGGGAGCCGCAATGGGCCCAGACAGGAGGGTCCAGCTGTGCCATGCAGATGGCAATAAATAAATAACACTTGTTTACATTCATTGAGCAGGTTTTACTTCAGCATCTCCATTCTCCTTCCAGATGTAAGGAGAGAACCCAAGAGTCCTGGCTCCCAGCCCTCCCACGATTCTAATCCACTAGACCCTGCTCTCCTCCCAGAGCTTGGGATAGCACACCAGAATCCACACTCAGTCCTCATCCCCTTGTTCTAGCCTACTTCCCCTTCACAGCCAGGAATATAATTATTGCTCTATTACCGCAGGGTCGAGCAGCCCCATTTGTGCCCAAGACCCCTGGTGCCAGGTGCTGCACAGACGCAGAACAAAAAGACAGAATCTACCTCCGGAGCCCAGGGTCCCTCACACCCAGCTCTGCAGATGGGCCCTGCCCCCAGGAGCTCACAGCCCAGCGCAGCCAGCAAGTCGGAGCGGCCTCCCCAACGTCCCACAGGCCGTAGTGTGGGCAGGGCTCCTGGGGGGTAGCTGGGCCCATGTCCCTCAGCCAATCCGCTTGCTTCATGCACCCCAGCTCAGGCTGAAAGCCCCTGCCAGGACCCCCTCCTGGTTCCCAAGACCCCCACCTGCCCCTTCCCCCTTTGTGTATGTAGCTGGGCCTGAAGCCTGCACCCAGGCCCTGGCTCCTGCAGGTCATGCTGGGCAGCCCCTCCCTGAAGGGTTCGTTGAATGGCACAGGCCAGTGCCCGATCCGTGCGGCCCCACGGCGCCGCCAAGTGTCCAACACGCCCTGAACATCTCAGAGGAAGGAGAATCCCATCCCCAGCCCAGGGCCCGGATCTCCCGGCACTTCAATCCAGACCAGCCCTTGGGGCCCCCAGCTCTGCAGCCAGGGACAGATCCAGCCCCAAGGTCCATGTCCCCACGAGAGGAGCCGATCCCCACGCCTGGGCTGGTGCCGCCTCCTCAAGCCCTGGACTCCCCTAATCATGAATCAAAACCAAAAGTTGTGAAATTGAAGCACAAAAACATGAGGTTTCAAAACAACACAGACTGTATTCTGGGTGATCCTGTGAGTTTTGAACTCTCCCTGCCCATCCCCTGCGTGTGTGTGACAATTACTGTGGTGCCAGCCCTGCAGCGACAGAGGAAGGTGACTGTGGCCCTGCGGCAGGAGCTCTGGCTGGGAGCCCCAGTGAGATCTAACCCCACAGATTGTACAAACCCTCCCTGCCGCTGCGGAGCTTCCAGCTTCTCCCAACCCCCCAAACCTCATTAATTAATGCTGGGTCCGGCCACCCCCACGTCTGCCTGTCCCCAGCCCGGCTGTTAATTCTGCCCCTGCCCAGCCCCACATCTGCCCCTCAGGGCCCCTCTGCTCCCCCTGCAGCTCCAGGGGTTCTTCACCCTCCTCCCCCTCCCATCCCTGGTGCTGCAGGGGGGTGTAGGAGCTTCCAGGGATCATAGAGATGAAGGGCCTGGGACTGGGTAGATGGGAGTCCTCCAGGGTCATAGAGACTAGGGTGTGTGAGGCTAGAGAGGGTCCCCAGTGTCTCAGGGACACAGGCTGAGCTGGGATCCCCACCCCACCCAGAGCCAGGGGCGGATTCTCCCGCCAGGGACAGAGGCCGGCGGGAAAGTGAAGATCGGGGCCTGGTCACCAGCATCGAAAAATGTCACCTGCCCCCGGTCACAGTCCAGACACACCCGGATCCTGCTGGGGACCCGGCGCAGGGGCAGGGGGGTCTCAGGGGAGGTGAGAGCCTGGAACTGACCCCCCCACCGCTGCACAGCCCAGATCCCCTCCTCAGGGCTAGGGCTGATCCCTCCCTTCCTCCTCACAGACTCTCTGGCCACCCCCACAGCCCAGCATTGCCCATCCCCCACCTCCACCTCCCAGCAATGTCTCCCCGAGGTGAATCCCCCACAGCCCAGCACACAGGGTGCAGAGTCAAATCTCTCAGGGTTGTTGGGCACCCGCTGCTGTGTGCCTCCCCTTCTCACACTTTTCCCATCCGCAGACAGGAAGAGTTCGGGATGAGCCGTGTCTGGATCCAGAGTCACATTCGCTGGGGAGAGAGAATCAGAGCGTTAGGGGCAGAGCTCAGCCCTGGGGGAGGCTGGGACCATTTCTCACACTCCCCAGCTGCCCTGCTCTGGCTGGGACACTCCTAGATCCCGGGAAGTTGCCCCTGTGTTGGGCACCTGCGGCTGTGCAGAGCTGTCACTGAACTTCCTGTAATGGGACCCACTTTCTTTGCTTCTTATTTTTTTGCAGAGGCTTCAGCTCCCTGCTCCCCCTGCTGGGGCTGCTCCATTCCCAGTATCTGAGCACAGCATAGAAGCTTCTAGTGAGAAGGGAGAAGAGGAGGCAGGTGCCAGCTTTAAACCCCAGAGGGAAGCTTCCACCCACCCCAGAAATGCAGCCACTGAAGACCAGAGAGCAGGAGGTGGCATTGGGTGGGGTAGCCCCATCCTTCAGCTCGAGAGATGGGAGGAGCTGCCAGCATCAGAGGAGAGCATCTCCCCAATCCAGGATGCAGTGAGCAGCTCTAATGGGAGAGCCCAGCCCTGCCCAGAGGAAAGGGAGGAT
>NW_027133046.1:0-6061 GCF_026122565.2 Emydura macquarii macquarii
TTTCTGATGACACTTACCTCCTAGATCATAAATGAGGGTGAAAGGTGAAAGGTCAAATGCAGCCATCACATCTTTACAATATATACTCCAAAATTCATTTAAAAAATGCATGTATTTGATCATCTCTTCTTCTGATCTAGTCATTTGAAAGAACATTATTTGTAGAACAAGTAAATTATGACACATTCCTGGGTAGCTAGCATCAGATAACTCTTGCAATAACTTTTAGTTCAAGAACTATATTAAACCCTGCTTCACTGCCAGCATGCACAATAGACTATTGTGACCACGATTAAAAAGAACTTACATTAACAGATATTCAAAATATTAAAAGTAAATTCATCCAGTTACATATTCATACATTTTAATGAGACTTACTGGAAGAAAAAACTATTACACTTATCATCTAGCAGAGTGTTATGATGCCAAACCTAATGGTCCCCAGATGTTTTTCATTGAACAGAATTATCTATTATACCAAATACGCACATAACCAGTTTTTCATGATGGGCTGCAGATAAGAATTTTTTGCTTCTCTATTAAGGTGAAAAGCACTTTAGAAATACCAGAGATTCTCAGCATTGGATATCACTGAAATGAAAGTTGTTTCACGTGAATAGGACTAATCATCATATTTCACAGTCAAAGTGGTAATACAAAATAGAAAAGTCATCCACATAAAAAAAAGCATAAACCTCCCAACCCTAAATTGATTACCTGTAGATAACTCCAAAGAGGTCACACGATGAAACGCCAAATGCTCTTGCTCATACTGGTTTCTCCCATCTCAGCAAAAATAATAGACAGGATATTTTTGGTTTAACACTTTCTGCACTGGTGGCAATTCTGGCTTATTAGGGTACCTATTTTACTAAACATATAAGGTACAAGGGAATCCACTTTGGTATTACCAGTGTTATCCTTTGTGTGATTGCTTGAATCATTATGAAAGTGTCTGTGCCACCAAAGATTCAGAAAATAAATCTCTAGTTTTTAAATATTTAATGTTCATTATCAGTCACCATGGAAGGAAACACAACTGCTATTTGATGTGCCAGAGACAGGACTCAGATCCCTCCAGTTGGTGTAAATTGACGCAAGCTCAAAAAAATATATGATTATGATGACATTCTGGCCCCAAGATACATTGACTTCCTTCCTCACTTTCTTCTGCCTTTGGCAACATAATCCAGTTAAGATCCTGCATGCATCCCTCAGTCCTTTCATCATCATTTGCTTGGCTGAGGGTTTCCCTTCATAGTAACTGTTAGCATAATTAAATGTTCCACTTGGGACATGTCAAATACGCATAGTATAGAAGTCCAGTTCCTGAATCTACGTGAATTCATCACTGAAGCACTACTAAACATAAGCACATGTAGTAAGACAGTGATACTTAGCACTTCTACATGTGCTCAAAAACAATTATCAGTCAATGTCTTCATATTCTCTTGTTTCCTCAGAGCCACCCCTCTTCCTGAGCAGAGTCAAAATGAACAACTGATGACACTTACCTCCCAGATCATAAATGAGGGTGAAAGGTGAAAGGTCAAATGCAGCCATCACATCTTTACAATATATACTCCAAAATTCATTTAAAAAATGCATGTATTTGATCATCTCTTCTTCTGATCTAGTCATTTGAAAGAACATTATTTGTAGAACAAGTAAATTATGACACATTCATGGGTAGCTAGCATCAGATAACTCTTGCAATAACTTTTAGTTCAAGTACTATATTAAACCCTGCTTCTTTGCCAGCATGCACAATAGACTATTGTGACCACGATTAAAAAGAACCTACATTAACAGATATTCAAAATATTAAAAGTAAATCCATCCAGTTACATATTCATACATTTTAATGAGACTTACTGGAAGAAAAAACTATTACACTTATCATCTAGCAGAGTGTTATGATGCCAAACCTAATGGTCCCCAGATATTTTTCATTTAACAGAATTATCTATTATACCAAATATGCACATAATCAGTTTTTCATGGTGGGCTGCAGATAAGAATTTTTTGCTTCTATATTAAGGTGAAAAGCACTTTAGAAATACTAGAGATTCTCAGCACTGGATACCACTGAAATGAAAGTTGTTTCACGTGAATAGGACTAATCATCATATTTCACAGTCAAAGTGGTAATACAAAATAGAAAAGTCATCCACATAAAAAAAAAAGCATAAACCTCCCAACCCTAAATTGATTACCTGTAGATAACTCCAAAGAGGTCTTTTGATGAAACGCCAAATGCTTGCTCATACTGGTTTCTCCCATCTCTTAAAAAATAATAGTGAGGATATTTTTGGTTTAACACTTTCCTGCACTGGTGACAGTTCTGGCTTATGAAGGTACCTATTTTACTAAACATATAAGGTACAAGGGAATCACTTTTGGTATTACAAGTGTTATCCTTTGTGTGATTGCTTGAATCATTATGAAAGTGTCTGTGCCACACCAAAAGATTCAGAAAGGAAATAAATCTCTAGTTTTTAAATATTTAAAGTTCTTTATCAGTCACCACTAAGAGGAAGGAAACACAACTGTTATTTGATGTTCCAGAGACAGTACTCAGATCCTCAGCTGGTTTAAATTGACATATCTCAATAAAGACATGTGCAGATTTGCACCAGCTGACATTCTGGCCCAAGATACATTGACTTCCTTCCTCACTTTCTTCTGCCTTTGGCAACATAATCAGTTAAGATCCCTGCATGCATCCCTCAGTCACTTTTCATCATCATTTGCTTGGCTGAGGGTTTCCCTTCATAGTAACTGTTAGCATAATTAAATGTTCCACTTGGGACATGTCAAATACGCATAGTATAGAAGTCCAGTTCCTGAATCTGCAGTGAATTCATCCAC
Source organism: Emydura macquarii macquarii (assembly GCF_026122565.2). NCBI lineage: Eukaryota > Metazoa > Chordata > Testudines > Chelidae > Emydura > Emydura macquarii. Next base: position 2,872 of record NW_027133046.1, read on the forward strand.
TGAAGCACTACTAAACATAAGCACATGTAGTAAGACAGTGATACTTAGCACTTCTACATGCTCTCAAAACAATTATCAGTCAATGTCTTCATATTCTCTTGTTTCCTCAGAGCCACCCCTCTTCCTGAGCAGAGTCAAAATGGAACAAAGTGATTTATTGCAATAAGTGTTAGCACATAAATTCTGTACAGACAACATAAGATTTCTTCTCCTTACCTCACAGCATCTGTCAGGTAGTTCCAGCATGAATAGACGGTTTTGGAGTTATACATAAAATGATGATACTGAGATTTAGGACTTGATTTTGTAAGATAAAGACTGGAAACTTGTGTGTTTCTGTAAAAGGCTAAAAGGAAAAAGAAGGTAACATTATTTACAAACTGCCGCTGTGCAAAGTCTGTTTTGGAGCATAATCTTTGTAACAAGAACAAACTGTCGAAATGCAAGCAAAGCAAGAAAGAAAGTGCAGGAGATTCCTCACTCTAGACAAACCAGAGGTGGGGTAATACATGCATAGCATACCATATCTACCCCTCAGGTTCTGCAAGAACTGGCGTGAAGGATTCCAGGATGTAAAAAGCATGCCCCATCACCACCAGCATTTCTTTTGTGAAAGCACAAGAGGAAAGAGCATAATCCGTACGGCTGTGGTGGCATCTCCTTCCACTATGCTTTTTAGTGTATGTGCTCAGAAGCATCTTATTTAAGCAATAATACGTAACATAGGCCTGGTCTACACTGGTGGCTTAATTCGAATTAAAGTCCCTTAATTCGAATGAATTACTCCCGTGTCTACACTTGTGCATTGTTAATTCGAATTAAGGAGCATTTAAAATCAAATTAATAAAACCACCTCTGCAAATGGATTAGAACCTGAAGCGCATCAATTAATTCACATTAGTGTGAGTGTGGACACAAAGGGACTTAATTTGAATTAATTGGCCTCCAGACTGTATCCCATGATGCCCCATTTCAGTACCCTCCCCCAAAGCAGCCCCGGGAAGATTTAAATCTTCATTTCCTGCAGTGAATGGGTTTAAAATCCAAGCTGCGATCACCCCCCCCTCCCCCACACACACACACAACAAGCCCTTTGCAGTTTGTCTCTTTAAGGATTTGAAAGATTTCACCACCCACCCCCCTCCCCATGTGGTGAATGCGTTTTAACTGCCCAGCAAGCCCTTTGCAGTTTGTCCTTTTGAAAGTTTAGCCCTTTGAAGTTTGTCCCTTTGAAAGATTACACTACCCACTCCCCCTCCCCGGGTGGTGAATGCGTTTTAAATGCCTGTAGTGAGAAGAAATTCTTTGCTACATTGTTTCAGTGGTCAATCCTGGAAATTGATACTTTCTTAAGAGTTTATTCACAGTGCTACATGTGGATACATTATATCATGCTTTCCATCAGTGAAATGGAAACATTTGTATCACTGTATTAATATACTAACTGACTCCGTTGTTATTTGTCTTACATTCTACAGACACCTGTAGAATCAAAATCAAAGGCAAGCAATATACAGGGGATGGTAGGGGGGAGCATAAAAGGCAAACAGCATACAGTTCTAAAGTAATCCAGGGTAAGATGCAGTGTATTTGTCACGGTCAAAATGAGAGCATAGTTCAGCTGGCTCCAGGTGCCTGCAGCAATGGCGATCAGGGGAGTAAACAAACAGCATGAAAATCCTTTTCCTGTTTTTTGGGGGGTGCGGGAAGAGGGTGGGGGAAGCAGCACTGCATCCTGGGATGATGACACTCGTCACAACAGCCTCTATGGTTAGCTGCACTGTGGGATAGCTTCCCATATTACACTGCTTTCTAATTCGAATTAAGGCTGGCCAGTCTGGACACAAGAAATCAGCAAAAACACTGTCATGTGGACAGTCTGCAGTGTTTTCTATAAATCGCTTTCTGTAATTCGAATTAAGCTAATTCGAATTAGTGCTGCAGTGTAGACATAGTTACTAATCTTTTTCTGCCCAGTAAGGAAACCAATTGGGAGAGTTAAGTCCTCAGGACATAATACCACCCATTATCCCTATCTTGAATAACTCAGACACTTCTGAGACCATCTCCTGAATTTCAATATTCTCACTGGTTGATTATGGGAGTTATTATGGGAGATGGAAGGTTTGGGGCTCTTACTATGGTACTGGTCCATAATGGACAGATATATGACTGGTATAAAATGTGTTATCTCTGCTACAGCACATATTCAGAGGCAAACTCCCACTGAATTGAATGAGACACAGTTTAGTCTTTAAATCTTTTTCTCAATGGTGTGTGTTGGGAAAGGCTGAGATCTTGGGCAGCTCTAGGAGACTCTTTGTCTGAACTCTACATTCAGCCACCGCCACAGAGATGAAAAGTTCCTCTAAGGCATCCAGCTGAGCTTCTGTTACCAGGATGGATGCTGTCTCGTATGTGCTCCTACAGCTGGGCTGGTTGCCATGGAAGGGGTGTACGTGGCTTCAGAAGAGGCCACAGATTTCTAAGGGCTTGTCTACCTGGCAAAATGGGCCAGAATAGCTGTTCAGTAAGAGCTCCCCACGTTGACCCTCTTATTCTGGAATATCAGTGTCTTTTTCCAGTTCAGTTTAAACCATTTTGGAAGTGGATCAAGGTAAACTGGAACAAGCCAACTCTTACTCCAGAATAACTTCCCCGTGTAGACAAGGCCTAAGAGAAGACAAGGTATTTTTAAAACGGACACTTTTCTTGGATGTTGGTTATAGCCGCCCCTCTGCTATGCAAAGAAACACAAGAATATTCTTTAGGACCCAATGTACCAAGGGCTTCGTATTAACCCTTAGAACGCTGCCTGATGCCCCTGGGAAGGACACCTAGGAGTGGTGGAAGGACTGGGGAGAGAGTCTCCAGAGAGCTTGAAAGCTGGGAGCGTGGGTGGAGGGGATCAATTAGGAGCACTCTGAGAGGTTGCACGTGACTATAGCAATTGTTAAGAGGTTTGTATGCATGGGCCCTGGCACAAAGGCTGAATAAAACTGTCATTGGCTACTTGAAATCCTTCATTTGGAACAGCAGATTTTTTAAATTATCCAGAGACAATGTCACAAGTTATTTACTGTTTGAAACCCCTCTCAAAACAATATTTGTGTGCTTCCAGTGTTCAATACCAATCATTTTTTTAAAGGAATGTTCCTGGTTTGTTTAAAGCATGCTACTGTTGCTCCTG
>NW_027133047.1:0-6067 GCF_026122565.2 Emydura macquarii macquarii
ATAGCCGGGTGAAGTACATTCGCCCAGCATCCAGACATGCTGCTTGACTTCCCTATAGCCACCTGGGTTTTCCCTATGGCTATAGTATTCTCCATAGCTATGGTTATGTGATTGTGTGTGTCACAATTAAAGCTGCACCCGATCCAACTCTAAAATGTAGCTGTGTGGCTTTATTTTTCCTCGAGAATTTGGTGCCGTGACTCGGATCTCCAAGCACTGGTATTGTCCAGGAAGGACCGCAAACCGCTCCCCACCGAACCCCAGGCGCCATTCAAAGGTAAGAGACCTTTTAAATCTCTGTTGGGGGTTTCGGAGGAGAGCTGATTGTAGGCTTCCTATTCGAGAACAGCCAAGCGAGATCCAAACTTTGTTAAGGATCAGGGTAAGCTTTAAATTGTCTGTGTCTGTCTGTCCTGTCTGTATGTAACTGAAGTGGCCACCTGGTTTTTTGTGGGCTGCAGACATTAGGTCTCCCCCCACCTGGTTTATTGTGCACCTGGCTGTGAGCTGGAGACATTAGGTCTTCACCTTTACCGTATTGACTGTGGGCTAGGGACCTTAGGTCCTTACCTCGACTAAAATCCTCACCCCAACAAGTTCAAGCATTCACACCCAAAAACATCCAGGGGTGGGAAAGTAATATGTGTGTAGGATGATTTGTGTTTATCTCTATGAGCCGTTGACCAGGTCTTGGACTAAGGCTTGCCTGAACCCAGTGACCCAACGGACAGGCAGAGCGTTTGTAGCCGAAAGGCCATTCCTTTTCCCTCCAAATCATGAGCCTCCAATAGACCCGTTGTCCAAATTGGACTGCTGTGAATTTTGGGGGACCCCTTCTGTGTCTTGTCTCCTTTCCCTACCCCTCTCCCGCTAAACAAGCGTTCCATCATTGGGTTCATTTCACCCCAGCTGCATTGCGGGCTGAATTGAAGTGGTGTGGATCCCTCAATAAGCCATCCCTGTGTGTATGTGTGTGGGTACGGGGAACAGACCAATCTAAGTCTCAGGTCCCACAAAGGGAACCTCACAATCCCCCAGTGTAGAAACACTGATTTGAATAAGATAATGCATTTAAGGAAAGCGCTAGAATTTCATGGATCCAGGGTATCCCAGTTACAAAATGCATTTTTAATTAGTATATTGAAGCTTCAAAAAGGTCACCTACTTGAAACCTCAAAGCCTCCCAGTAAAAATTAAAACAGCAATGGAAGGAGGTTCGGGTCTAACATCTGTAAGACCCCTGTAAATGTTTGTCTCTGTCTCTGTCTGTGTATGCCTGTCAGCATGTGTGAGTGTGAATGAAGGTACCTGTGTCTCTGTAATTATTGTGTTAAGACTGTTTTCTTAAGTGTTACATTGTTAAGACTGTTTCCTTAAGTAAAGAACTATATTAATGTTACAGTATTAATACTTTTCCTGTTGATGCTAGTTTCTGTATTCTCAATAAGGGTGGCTTGTTGCCTCATCCCCTAGAAAAAGATCTTGTGATATTTGCTATTTGGGTAACATTGGAAATTCAAGGGGAGAACAGTAAGCATGCCATTGTTGTTGTGAATATTGGGGGTGCACACCCAAGGAAACTTTGTCAGTTTCAACAGCCCAAGAAGTCTGTGTGCCTGGCTGTTAAAATCCCTGTTTGTCAGTTTCAGCAGCAGTTTCAGCAGTGCCAGCAGGAGTGTTTGCCTGTTACCATCCCCCATTCGTCAGTTTCACTAGCAGAATGCAGGAGCCTGCCTGCCTAGCCTAGAATTTGAAATGGGGCTTGGTGCCTGTCCCAGCCAAAAGCACATTAGAAATCCACTGTGCAATTAACAAAGTATTCTTGCAGCCTCCGGAATAAACTAGCAAGGCTGCGCTGCCAGACTTTTCCCATTTGAATGGGTTTTGGGAAGCAGGGTGACAATGCCAATTGCCCCAGGGTGCTTCAATGATGTCCTCAACAGAAGGAAAAAATCATTACATTTCTAAAAGGAAAAAAAAAAAAACACGCAAAAGTTCAGAAGCTTGTGGTAAAAGAGGGCTAAAGGGGTATGTGTAAAAGACGGTTGGTGTGGTGGTCTTGTCAGACAAGAGAAAAGATAGAAAAAGGCAAATCTGAACCATAATTGAAGAAACTCCAAACCCAGAACAGTGCTTTAAGGGTTAAACTGAAAAAGTGTAACTCTTCTGCATGTCAGATTATTGCTATCATGCAACAAGAGGAATACACCTATTTAGAATGGAAAACAACTAAGCATTTTCGTACGTATACTCCTCTCAGTACAGAGGAAATAAGGGGCTTATTAAAGAATCTCCCAGATATAAAGCCCAAAGACCCAAACTTAATATTTTACATCTTAAGAATCTCCATATCCTGACTAAGCCAAATGCCCCGGGCAATGCAGCAGGTAAGCAGGAACTGATAGTGAAATGTGTGTAAACCAAAACAAGCCTGCTGCCTGGCAGAAAGTGGTTAAAGAAAAAAGAGTGAAAGAGATTAACTCTATAGAAGCTGGAGGAAATTGAACAGTTAAAGGTTGTAAAAATTGTTATAGGACAATCAATTCTTGATTTCTTTGCAGCCATTCTGAAGAAAGAATGGGCCCTTCTCCTAAAGGAATGGTCTGTAAATAAACCTGACTGAAATTATTTCAATATGGATGATTTAGGTTAAATCATTAACTGAAAAAAAGAGGTTTCCATTGGAACTTAACTGCCTCCAAATGCATAGAAGGGAATGTAATTTGTGTACAAAGATGTAATTCTAAGCAATAGTTTGCAGCTGTTGTGCTGTATTATGTTTTATATTTTGTCTTTTTACTGTTATGGTTGTGTTTGGTATTGAAGGTACTGCATTAAGCAGAAAGGAATCAGGAAGCACTGTAGATCAATGAAATCCTGATATTAGATGCTTTTGTAGTATTGTACCAATTAGAGACTGTGATTTTAAATTCCAAGGGCCTAAATGCACTAGTAGCCTTGTTACAAAATTCTAATCAGGGGAGTTGCAACAGGAACTGTTGGCACAGGTGTTTCCTGAATCTCTGTTTTGTTTTCTTAGCTCCCTGCTCAGCAGATTTTTGTTATTGTTTGCCTTTATAACAAGCAGTCACTTAGCCGCTTATCTGATCTTAACTCTTTCCTTTGAGTTTGCTGCGAGAAGGGGGGTTTGCCCATCCCCACTCAACTCCTCGAAGATCATGTTACAGCAAGCAGTCTGTCTTCCTCCTTGCCCTCACTCTGTGGCTGCAGCAGCTTTTAGTAAAAGCAGCCCTCTGATGCTCTTTTAAGCTATAGTCATTCCTCATGCTGTGGCGGCCTTAACTCTAGGCAAACTAAGTATGAAAGGCTCTTCCTTTCAGCCCTAATGCTCTGTCAACTGAAATACAACCGGTTAAAAGATAGCTTTTCCTGTAAAACCTGTACTGCGTGAAATGAATGTAACTGTTTTACAAAAGTGCTTGTACATCCTACTTTGCAAAACTAGCTGCACTGCCAAACTAATGGGAGTCCTGGTTATTGTGCCTCAGAGTCTCAAATTAGGTATTTGCAAGAATTGCGCACCAAAATTGGCCACAGGATCTTTGGGGTTACCCCGGGTTCTGAGTCAGTGGGCTGGAAAAGAAAGAAAACTATTGGATATCAGGGACTGTAGTACATGTAGCCCCACAAATGGGTCTGCCTATCCATACTTTCCTCCATAGAACCATGCAGCAGGACTACCACAGTGGCAACATGTATTTGGAATAAAATAGAAAATGCCACAAGAGTTGTGTACATTGGACAGCGTGTCTGTGTTACATCCTGGAAGAATGGGAGTACTAGAAATTGTAGGAAAATGAAAATGCAATGTAAGTGTTCTGTGTACCACAAATCCAAGGATTCAATACAACTCTCACTGCCAGCCTAACTGACTTCGCAGTAAACCTTGGGTTAAATTGGGTTGAAATAGCTAATCACTTGTTACAGAAAGCAAACGTAACCCAGTTTCTGCAGCAAACAAAGCAAGATGCTGCAAACAGAATTAGAATTGCTAAAGCAGAATAAGAACTTACTGCATATCATGGGTATCATGTTTTTACTGGATGGTCCCCCACCTCTTCAGGGATAATGTCTATTATACTTCACTCATTGTTAATTGTTTTAGTTAAGTTGTATTTGTTTAAGTTAGCATAAATATACGCTAAGTTAGAAGCCACAGGTCCATAGTGTAGGCCCAGCAGACCTCTACACTGTGATATTGTAATACCTTGCATACCGTGCAACTCACTCCGTGACTCACACGAGCGAAGGGGGAATGTCATTGTGATTTGATGTCATCGTGATTTTTTATTTGTTTTTTAAAGAGTATTTCATCATCTGATTTCATCGTGGTTTGATTTTTATTTTATTTTATGTCATCTTGAGTAATTTGATTTTTTGGCAATTTGATTTTTGATTTTGTCTCATCATAATTTGAGTTGATCTTTTGGGTTGCCCTGAATTTTCCTGTTTTTCCTGAAATTCCCAAATTTTTCTTTTGCCCGAATTTTTCATATTTGCCTAGCGTCCCTTTGTGAACTTCACCCCCTCTGTGGGGACCCTCGGTGAATTGGCAAATGGATTACATCCAAATGCCTAAATGTTGTAACTTTGAATATGTGTTAATCATCACTGATATGTTTTCAGTATGGGTAAAAGCATATCCTTGTAAGCAAGCAGATATGAGTAACTGTCGCCAAGAAACTATTGAAAGAATTTATACCTACGTTTGGGTTACCCCTCATCCTGGACAACGATAAAGGGACCCACTCCACAGAACAAGTCATTCTTAACCTATGTGCAAAAACCAGCTTGAAGTGACCAAATGGCTTACCCATGGCTCTCATGTATATTAGAAATACTGTCAACTTAGAACATGGACTACCTCCACTTGAGATCCTTATGGCCAGATCCATGAGATGACCACTAGACTCACAAGGATTGGATCTGCACTTAACTGATGATGTGATACTGAACTATTGTAAATTATTAATGAAGTGTGTTAAGTCTATCTACTCACAGGTTCAAGAAGCCCTTCGAGCACCTGCAACAGAACTGCACCACTCCCTCCAATCTGGCAGTTGGGTCTGTGTAAAAGTCCACCAACAACACAATGTGTTGCAACCTCGGTGGAAAGAATCTTATTTAGTGCTGCTAACCACTAATACTGCAGTGCAATGTCAAAGATACCCTAACTGGATTCATGCTTCACATTGTAAGCAGACTCCACTGCCAAAAGAAGAAAACTACCAAGAAATCCAGCAACTAATGGACATTTCTGTTTTGCTGTGAAAGTTCAAAACCCTCCAAGGAGACCTTACATTCTAACTGCCTTGACTGCCTGTTAATCTCATTTGATGTAATGTAACCTGGACATTTGCACAAGTTTTAAGATTGTGCCTTGTAAAAATGTTTGATCATATCCTATCCTAGTCTCTCCTCGCAGACCAGGCCTGTAGTTTTGGGTATTATTGTCCAAGCAGACAACCGCCTCCCTTGCCTCCCCGTAGAATGCCCAGTGGATAAGGCACCGGACCAACCTGGAGCCAGGGCCTCCTGGACCCATGCCCTACTGGTCAGTGTGTGGGAAGGGTAGGTGCCTGGACCTCTCTTTAGATGAGAGTGAGGGTGTGTGGAAAAGTATACTCTATAGCAGGACAAGTACTGGAACCTAAACTACAGAAAATGGCTTCGTGGAACAGGCAAACCTAAGTGTGTTTAGCAAAAGTTTTTGTTTCAATTTTGTTGTAATTCCCCCCCCCAATAGTAATCGATAAGAGAGGCCACAGATGCTTATGCCCTTTCAAATCAAAATGTCTTTTTATGTTGTACTGGAAGTACAAAAGGGAGGATTGTGGAATCAAAGAATTAATCATAGAATTGATTATAGAATGCCTGGCCTGAAATTGATTATAGAGGGCCTGGCCTGAAACTGGGTAGCCTGAACTGTGATGGAAGCCCTCAGGTTAAATCATTGACAGGATGCCCCAAACTGAGACTGAGATAAAGATGCTAAAACCCCACAGGATGTCTCGGGACCACAATTTAAATGCAAACTCCTTTTGTG
>NW_027133048.1:0-5999 GCF_026122565.2 Emydura macquarii macquarii
GATGTGGTGACTGATCAGAATCATCCCTACCATTGCACCGCTGTTGGGGGCAATGAGGGAGGATCATTCAGTCACGTGTAAAATATCTGGGGTCTGTCACTGTGCCTCAGTGGGTCACAGCTGAGGATACCAGATTCAGGAAAAACTGCTGAGAAATGGGGCAGCCCCCACTCCCCAGACTGGTGGTTATTCTTCCATAAGATACACCAAGCCAGCAATAAAAGTAAACTCTGCCTCACCACCCTGGTTAAGAAGAAGTCAGAAAAGCAGTCTCCTTCATATCCCAGCCCTTTCTCACCACCCAGACACTTGACTTTATGATGAGTGGTTATTTAGAACCAATGTCATCAAACAAAGAGTTCTTCCGATCCCAAGAGATCCGCCACACAGCCAGGCCCAGATATAACTCAGCTCTTACCCAATAATCACACTGCTGCCAGTCCTTTAGTATCTAACATCTAAAGGTTTATTCATAGGCTAAAGAAAGAGGAGAGAGTTAAAATGGTCAAAGAATCACATACAATTATTGCAAAGTTCATGGATCACATTTGTAGCAATGGAGGAATAAACTGCTAATTTACAAAGTCTCCGGAAATTACCCAAACAGTTTGGTCATCACCAGTCCTTGTTCAGAGATTGTTTGATAAAAATCCATTCCAGAGAAATGAAGCAGGAAATGAAGACCAAATGCAGATAGTAAATCTGCTATATACATCTTCTCCTATGTGAGTGGATGCTTTTAGCCTTAGCTTGTGGAATTTTATAGTCACAAGATGGAGTCCGGGGTCACATGAGCAAGTCACATGACCTTGCACGTCTTGTTAAGTCATGGAGCAGCCTTTGTCCATATTCTGGATAACACCTTCACAGGAAGGTCCATTGGGTGGGGACAGGTTTCTTCTATGGTCTATTTAATGTCCTTTAATGAGCCATTACTTGCATAGTCCATTCCCAATGGGCTAGTTGGACTGTATGCAAACTAGCTTGTGGGTGTTACCCAGGAGCAAACACATTTGAAATACAGATTTACAGTTAATATTCGTAACTTTAGATACAAACATGACACATGCATACAAACAGGATAATTCTATTTGATAGATTGTAATTTTTCCATTGATATCTTACATGACATACTTTGCATACATTTTGTTCTAATTGTATAACAGTGGTAGCAACGTTATACATCATTATAGTGTTATCCAAATAACAAATATCACAGGATCTTTTTCAGGGGATAAGGCCACAAGCCATGTTTATTTTCAATACAGAAATTTAGTAAATAATATCAATAATGCAAATACCAGGGAAACAGGATCAACCCAGTAACAATATCAATATTGTGCTTTAGAAATACAGAGATTCTTGCTAATAAAGTATAGTTCGTTGACATATGTTTCAATTGGTATTTTCATTCACAGTCACACACACTGACAGGAATACACAGACAGGGAGACAGACAAACATACATAAGGGTCTCATAGATGTTATAGTTAACAGCCTCTTGGTGCTTGTGGTAGCCACTAGCCAGGTGACTGTAGCACGAGAGTAAGGAGCAAGGTTCTGCCAATGCGCATCGGTACTCCTGGTTGGTGTGATGATGTAGACCTGAACCTCCAGCCTTCATCTTTCTGTCCCATTTTATAGGGAAAAGACCCTATGTAAGTCTATGGGTTTTTGCTCTGTCATGCTGCATCTGCATTTGATGTGATCCTTAATCACCCACATTGTTGCAAACCTGATCAGATTTTGTTTTTTGAAGTGGGCTGACTCCAAAGTTATCAGGGTGGGCTCCTCTTCGGCCAGTTGACTGGTAAAAGTTATTATCTTCGCTCCTCTCTTCCTCTCTCAAAAATTTGAGGTGAGGATGGTGTTTTCTTCATCTGTTTTGACATCCCTCACTCAGACCAATTGTCAGTCACTCTCCCTGTCTACACCCATCTCAACTGCTCAGCCATTCACACTTCAATCACTCAGTGCTACCTCCTAGCTGAAGAATTCACATATTATTTTTAAAGCAAACATTATTTCATTTTTGCCAGTGTCTTTCACAATTAGTTGGTATATTACATTTCACAGTGTGGCTTTTTATACTTAAAATATGGTGTTTACAAATATATTGAAAGTGGGTAAAATTAACAGTAAAATGGACAGCGGATGGTTTTACAAACAATCTTAAAACAAATAGAATTATACAAAGTACAGACAGACTTGAATTATTATGCAGTAAATGGATATGTTAAAAAGGCTGAAGTGAACATTTCAAAGGGTAGAACAAAACGAGTCAGTTGAGGTTTTAACTTTTGACTAAAGTTACAATGTGTCAGGCTGAAGTGCCTCTTGGGAGGAAGGGGGAGGCAGTGTTTGTGGCTCTGTTCTTTCATGTATTTTATAAAAACAGGATTGGGCCAAAAATAGTTCGATCATAGAACCTCACGGGGCCAGGGACTGATCTGCTCATAGGAAGATTCCCCAGAGAGCCCTCACCTGGGACAGGAGTGGCTGGGAGATGGAGCTGCTTTCCCCACAGCAATCAGTGGCCATTCCTACCACACTCAAGGGTCTTGCCTGTGTGGGCTTGTTTTCCTTAATACATCCCATTCTCATTTATTTATTCATTTGTGTTACGGTAGCACCTACATGGATGGGGGCCCCATCGTGCTGGAAGACCATCCCTGCCCTGGAGAGATTATCACAATCTAGATTAGAGATCCCCACAGGTGCCAGCCGTGGTGTGCGCGTGGTGTGGAACGGCTGCCGGCAGCTCTGGGGTTTTAGCCACAGCGACATCGAACCAGCTCCGAGCCAGGGCAGACGGTGTATGTTCCTTCCCTTCCCTGCCGGTGTGTGTTCGGCAGCAGTGAGGCTTGTTCCCTTCTCCCCACTGCCCATGTCCCTGTCCCTGCGTCACACTCACTCGCCGTCTGGTTTGTTGTTTCTCCTCTTCCCCAGGCCAAGCTGCGATGAAGGGGAAGGTTCCCTCGTTCTCCCCCGGCTGCACAGTGAGCTCCGCTCTGCCCGGCTACCTCGCTCTCTGCCTCGCTCTGCAGGCTCACAGGCTGGCGTCAGGTAGGAGCTCCGGCCCCTCGCTGGGTTTGCTGCCCGTTGCTATTGCTGGTCATCACCGTCCCCCTCACATCACGGCTGGTCTGATAACCCGCCTCTGCTCCACCCGCCTGCTGTGGCTTTGCTCTTTACACAGCAACCGGCCACATGGAGACACCACAGGGCACAGCTGGGTCCCCAGGAACCATTGTTACTAGCTACACACAATGTTGTCAGGCCTGGACACAACATCCATCCTATGGCTCTGGCTGGGTCCTGGCAGCTTCTAAAACATGGAACCCAGCGAGCACCACGGCAGGGCTCACAAACTATTTAAAAGGACATTTCCCAATTTCCCCACACACCGCACTGCCAGACCACGTATGTCCCAAATCAGACGCTGCAGCCACGAACGAGTCCTGAATCCCAGACTCTCCAGTTCCGAAGTGACAACCCACAAGTCCCTCCTGATGCACTGGACATGTCTGATTAGGGCTCAGAGCTAAACCTCGTCTCACGATGCGGATGTGAGGACATTTGCCGGCTTCTTCATTCTGTGCCCTTGGTGAAGCCCTTACAGTGACCCTCTACACCCCCAGTGCTGACTTCACAGCTACTCAGGCCTGCTGTGGTTTCCAACCTGCCAATTTAACCAGCTCTCTCTGTGTCTTCTGATGCTGTCTCTGCCCTGTGACACCTACCCCTGCCCCAGTTTGTGCAGTGCCACAATGGCTGGTTCTCTGCCCCCTGCACTTTTCTATCTGCCTCCTTCTCCTCTCCATTATCTGACCTCTGATTTCGCCTGCATAGTGATGACGATCTATGTTCACATCTATACACTTTGCAAGTCCTTACACTGTCCCTACACCCCTCGGGGAGTCCCCGCACTGGAGCAGCATGAAATGTCCATAGTGCATCTGAGAACCAGGCCCCCCAGTATCCATTAAACCCATTTGAAATACAAGAGAAGTGTTGAGCCCTATTCACAGATACTAGGGACAGTGTGTAATATTCACCTGTGAGCTCTGTGTGATAGACACTGCAACCACATGGTATTTTGGGGACGATTGAATTAACGTTATGAATGTTCTGTGTATTTTTGTACCTCCCTTATAAATAGTATCTATATGTGTATCTGTGTGGGCTCAGGATTGTAATCTATGACATGGGGTAGGATTACCCCAGCTACTCCAGTATCTATAAACCATGGGGGGTAATTACCTCTGGGACAGGTAACAGCTCCAGAAAAGTATCACCCCTAGGGAAAATTGCTTGAACTAGTTCAGACCGGATCCCAGAAGCCAAAGAGAACAAAAAATTGTAGTATAAACCCTTGATTTAAACTGACCGGAAGCCTGGGATCTTGGACTACAAACCGATGACCTGTTAATCAAGAGGGCAAACCCTTAGAGAAGGATCTGAAAGACTTTGGAACCTACCAGAGAGTCCCATGTGCCAGATGAGAATCTTTGTTATAAGCAGGACGTGTCCAGACCTTTGATTCATTTATGTTAAGTTTTCTCTGTCAGGCTTTTGTCCTTTAATGTTCTCTGCTTTTGAAGAGCTGTTTGGTTTTTGGTACCTGCTGGCACACACTGTTCATAGCCCTGGGAGAGAAAGCAAAGCACAGGTGTGCTGGACTTTAGTCAGGCCTCCTGGGAAAACCACAGTGACCTGCAGGGGGCTGCAATCCTAAAACCCCTGTTGGAGGGAGAGCGACCTGGGTCCCTGCCCAGAGAGAGGTGATGGCTGGAGGCCTGAGGGGACAATCCCTGAGCAGAACATGGAGAGTTCAGAGGTGCAGTTACCCCAAGCCAGTGACTCTCTGCACTCACAGACATGTCTGTGGCACTGCATGGGTACGTGGTGCTCACTTCTAACACAGGGCGCTCTCTTACTGTGAGTCTTGCTGCTAAATTCATGCCACCCTCCAGCCCCTCAATGATTTAATTTCCATTTTTCATTGCACATTTCACAGCACAGTTCACAGTGACAGGACCTGACCATCCAATCACTGCCTCCCTAGGCGGGGAGGCCATCCTGCCCTGCCATCTCTCCCCCAGGATGAGCGCTGAGCGCATGGAGCTGAGATGGTTCCAATCCCAGTTCTCTGCAGTCGTGCACCTGTACCGTGATGGGCAGGAACTATATGGAGAGCAGATGCCAGAATATCGAGGAAGAACTGAGCTTTTGAAAGACGACATCGCCAATGGGAGAGTTTCCTTGAGAATACGCGATATCCGGCCCTCAGACGATGGGCAGTACAAGTGTTTTTTTCAGTATGGTGTCTCTTATGAAGAAGCTTTATTGGAACTGCAGGTGGCAGGTCAGTAACTTCTGCTGATGTTTTGATATCTTCAACAAGGTGATAAGTGGAGTCAGAAGGTTCATGGTGAGATGACACCTGAGTTTTCTCATTATGGTAGGACAGTAGCTCTGGTCTGGTTAAGCGTGACTCTAGTTTACTGTTTAACAGCCAGTTTTATCTAAGTGTGCTAAAATCCACACACATGTTCAGACTGTCTTGCAAATGCTGTGATTCATTGGAGTCTGGGGTAAGGTTAATGGCCCAAATTTGAGGTCGTTTGAGCAAGGGGTTAATGAGACACACAAACACCTCAAAACAGTCAGGTGACATTAACATGTTGTGGTTATTACAACTTTTTTGTGCACACCTGGGGGCAAAGGATGGCTCTGATCCTCCCCAAACTCACCAGCTGGGATTGATCTCGACTCGTGTCTGGCACCCACAGGGTAACGGTGGTTGATACACATGTACTGTAGCCCAGAGCCTGGTCTAAGAGTGGGAGAACTGAGAAACTCTCCTCCAGGAAGGGTAAAGTATATGGAGGCCTGACACTTGAAGGTGGACAGATAGGGGACAGAGGTGCAGCTAGTTCTGTAACCGTAACATGAGGTTTACGTCAGGTGTAGCAAACTCCTGGTCTACACTCAAA
>NW_027133049.1:0-5906 GCF_026122565.2 Emydura macquarii macquarii
AACTGTCTAATCTGAACACTGGCTGTAACAAAGGGACAGACTTCAATCTTATCACACTGTGCTTTGATTCTGAATTGCTTAAGGAATATTTGTAACTGCAATCACAGGTTTAATAATTATTACTGTCTATTTGCTGCTCTCTGTGACGTTCTGCCATCTAGAGATCATGAGGAAGGATACATATAACATTGGCCACACTAAGCTTTGCTACCTCAATGCCCAGTATACAGTATAGCCACCCCTCCCCATTCCTGATGGTCTGTTGCCCCGAGTGGCCATTTGCCCAGGAATATTGTTGCCTGGGCAGCTGGCCCCGTGCAAAAACAAACAGCACACGGCAGAGAAAACACAAACCCTAAAACAGCACTGTGGGCTGTATTAGCAGGAGTGTTGTGAGCAAGACACAGTAAGCAATTATTTCTCTCTATACCACACTGAAAGGCCTTAGTTGTGGGTCATGTGTCCAGTTCCGGGCACATATTTCTGGAAAGAAATGGATAAATTGGGGAAAGTCCAGAGGAGAGCAACACATACGATTAAATGTCTGGGCAGCATGAGCTATGCGGGGAAGTTGAACAATTAGGGGTTATTTAGTCTGCAGAAGAGAAGACTGGAGGGGCCAGGGGACATGGGAAGAGGTTTCAAGCACATAAAAGGTTGTTACAAGAGGAGGGTGAAAAGCTGTTCTCCTTCACCTCTGAGGACAGGACAAGCAGCAATGGGCTTAGGTTACAGCAAGGGGGCTTTAAGTTGGACATTAGGGAAAACTTCCTGAGTGACAGGGCAGTGAAGCACTGGAATAAATTGCCTAGGGAGACTGGGAATCTCCATGATTGCGGTGGTTAAGAACAGGTTAGACAAACACCTGTGAGGGATGGTGTAGTTATCACTTAGTCCTGCCTTGAGTGCAGGGCATGGATTAGGTGACCTACTGAGGTCTCTGCCAGGACTCCCTGCATCCTCTAGGGTGGATACAGATGACCAATATATCACTTGTTCCGCTTCCCCATGGGAACGAACTAGCCTGCCAGAAGTACCTTTACCTCAGTACAGCTGCTTCCACTTGGAGAACTCAGGGCAACCCATCACCTCAGTTTCCCTCCTTTGTTCCCCGTGTAAGGGAGGAATCCTCCATCTCAGGGTTTTCCCTGGAGGAGCCTCTCTCACTCTCCCAAGTTTCACCTCAGCCTCCCACGTTTCCCTCTCACGCTGGCTACATCTGCACTTGACTGGAAAGTGCCTGATTCCCCTCAGCTCCGGCTCCTTCTCTAGTCAGGGCTGGGTGGCACCAGGCTCTCCAGCCAAAGGGCGTGCAGCCCTGTCACAGGCAGACATAGCCCGGTACAGTTAAAGGGTGCAACATTGCTGTGCACACCAGCCTTGACACAGGTATTCCTCACACGAGACATGAACTGAGCAGATAATGGGAGCTCTGACAACAAAGACGACAGAAAGAAGTCTTACTTTAGTTCTTTTATTGCGCTAGGCTTTTGGTAACACACACAGAGTTAAGTGGGTCTCTTAAAAAATAGAAAAACATGAGAAAGAGCTGGTGGAAAACATCCTCTAGGAGTGGGGGAAATTCTCAGAATACTGGTTTGGCTGCAGAGACATGGAACCAGTTCAACTCTGCACTATTATTGTGAGTGTCACAAATACATCACAGCTTATCCTTGGGTATTTTCAAAGGAAAGCGAAAACCTAAAGCACAGGCAACTGCAATGTCACTGAGGCTGCCCTGCTACAGGACATCGAGCAGAACAATTCCCGATTGCTTCAGGCCGTAATACATCATCTTCAGCCTATGGAGAGCCAGTTCTGGTCCCGGAAAACAAGCACAGACTAGTGAGAATGGATCGTTACGCAGCTGTGGGATGATGACCAGTGGCTTCAGAAATTTCATATGTGAAAGGCCACTGTCCTTGAACTGTGTTTGGAGCTGGCCCCGTTCCTGAAGCATGTGAATATTCGCTTCAGAGAAGCTCTGACGGTGGAGAAGTGAGTGGCCATGGCTCTGTGGAAGCTGGCAACCCCCGTCTGTTACCGATCGGTTGGGAATCAGTTTGGAGTCGGTAAATCTACAGTGGGAGGTGCTGTGATTCAAGTGTGCAAGTGTAGGAGAGTAAAGAGTTACAAGCTGGACAAGTTGCCAGGCCTAAATTACAGGGAACGGGGTCAATGTAAGGAAAAACTTTGTTTCTGTTAATTGGTATGAATTTTAGTTAGAGTCTGTTATCTCTCTTCTTCTTCTCTTCCCTTTCTGGCCATCTGTGAAGGGGATGAGCCTATGGCTATTTCTGTGCAAGGTTTTATGGTGGGAAGAAAGTGTTATCTTTCTTGTCCCCTGGCATGCCTTTACTTCAAAGAATGTTAGTGTAAAATTTATAGGTTTTAAGGTGATATGCCTGACCTCTGTATGGTAATCCTGTAAAAAACAAACAGGGGTGGGTATAATTATATTCATCATGTAGTTGTTAATATACATTTTATAGGTGTCAATGTAACCAAATAAGGGTCTATGGGGAGTTGCTGGAAATGTATACATTTACATACTGGTATGGATAAAAGAATTGTGAAGTAATCACCTCATTGCTCACTTGTGGCGTCGAGGTGGAACGAGCAAGCAATAAAGGGTTCCGGCTCTCCAATCCACCCCCGGGACAACCTGTTTGATTATTTCTAACAGCAGGGGCGTCAATAGACTTCTGCTATGAAGAGTAGTGACTTTGGGAAATGTGCAGGAAATAGTGGATTGGTTTTCCGTGATGGGGTTCCCAAACTGCGGGGGGACATTGATGGCACACACATCCCTATCTTAGCGCTTGCCCACCTAACAACCGAATATATAAACCGCAAGTGGTACTTGTCCATGGTGCTGCTGGCCCTTGTGGATCACAGGGATCGTTTTACCGACATCTATGTGGGGTGGTCTGGAAAGGTGCATTATGAGTGGGTATTTAGGAACTTGGGGCTGTTCTCCTATATGCAAGCAGGCACTTTCTTCCCAGACCAAAAAATTAACATCGGGTGTGGAAATGCCAATAGTGATTCTGGGGGATCCTGTTTATCCCTTGCTCCCTTGGTTAATGAAGCCGTACACCGGGCGACTTGACAGCGACAAGGAGCATTTTAATAACAGGTTAAGCACTTGCAGAATGGTTGTGGAGTGTGTGTTTAGGCATTTAAAGGCCAGATGGAGATGTCTCCTTACTAGGCTGGACATGAGTGAAAAGAACGTCCCATCAGTTATATCTGCGTGATGTGTTCTTCATAATGTGTGTAAAGCAAAGGGGGAAAGGTTCTCCCAGGGATGAGCTGTGGAGGCAGAAAGATTGGCTGCCAGTTATGAGCAGTTATGAGTTAATATGAATTAATAAAGAAACATGTATTGAAATGAAGCAAAGTTTTATTTATGAATATTCAAGTTGGTGGGGGCGGGGGGCAAGTGTTCATTCACAGTCTCAAGGGGTAGCGTGGTTGTTTGCAGGACAGCTGTCAGCATGGCTGCTGCTGATTTCTGTACACCTCCACCAGGGAGAACCCATGTGCCCACCATGCAGATAGAAGTAAGGAATTGTTTTCATCCTCTCTGCACAAGTACTACGGCGGAGAACAATTTGGAGGACCCTTCGGAGGGAATGGATCAGAAGGAGACCCGTTTGATCAGAAGGCAAGGGATGCATAGTCCTAGGGACGAGGGTTCCACGACCACCACTTCCAAGAGGACGAGAAAGGTGATGGTGGTTGGGGTCTCCCTCCTAAGGGGGACAGCATCATCCATCTGACGTCCGGATTGGGAAACTAGAGAAGTGTGCTGCTTGCCTGGAGCTAGGATTAGGGATGTGACGGAGAGACCACTACCCCTTCCTACTTTTCCACATGGGCACCAATGACACTGCCAAGAATGATGTTGAGCAGATCACTGTGGACTATGTGGCTCTGGGAAAAGAGATAAAGGAGTTTGAAACGCAAGTGGTGTTCTCATCCATCCTCCCTGTTCAGGGAAAAGGCCCAGGTAGGGACTGTCGCATTGCGGAAGTAAATGCGTGGTTACACAGGTGGTGTCAAAGAGAGGGCTTTGGATTCTTCGATCATGGGATGTTGTTCCAGAAAGAAGAATTACTAGGAAGAGATGGGATTCACCTAACGAAGAGAAGGAAGAGTATCTTCGCAGACAGGCTGGCTAACTAGTGAGGAAGGCTTTAAACTAGGTTCGACGGGGGACAGAGACCTAAGCCCGAAGGTAAATGGGGAAGAGGAACACCACAAGGAAGCAGAAGGAGGAGGGTGCAGCAGGGGAGGCCTCCCGATTCATACTGTGAAAGTAGGCCAATCGGCTACTTATCTCAAGTGCCTGTACACAAATGCAAGAAGCCTGAGAAACAAGCAGCAGGAACTGGAAGTCCTGGCACAGTCAAGAAACTACGACATGATTGGAATAACTGAGACTTGGTGGAGTAAATCACATGACTGGAGCACTGTCATGAATGGGTATAAATTGTTCAGGAAAGACAGGCAGGGGCGAAAGGGTGGAGGAGTTGCACTGTATGTAAGAGAGCACTATGATTGCTCTGAGCTCCAGTATGAAACTGGAGATAAGTCAGTTGAGTGTCTCTTGGTTAAGCTTAGAAGCAAGAACAATAAGTGTGATGCCGTGGTGGGTGTCTGTTATAGACCACCAGACCAGGAAGACGAGGTAGATGAGGCTTTCTTTACTCAACTTGGGAAAGTTTCCAGTTCACAAGACCTGATTCTCATGGGGGACTTCAATCACCCTGACATCTGCTGGAAGAGAAATACAGCAGAGCACAAACAATCCTAGTGGGATTTTTCAAAGAATTTAAGATTAGCATTTAAGATGCAGATTGTTAAAATGACTTATGTGTCTAGGTCCAGATTTTAAAATGTATTTAGATGCCTAACTCCTGTTGGGAATTGGTGCCTGGGCGCTTTTGAAAATCCCACTAGGCGGTTTCTGCATCTTCAGACACCTAAATACCTTTAAAAGAGGCGCTAAATTCCACATCACTTTTTAAAATGGGACTCGGATGCTTTTCAAAAAGTACCCTAAAAGCTTTAAAACTACTCCTTTTTTCATGTTTATTTGTCTACATGTTCTGTCTCTCCTTCCAGCAGTTCAAAGACATCGCATTTAATTCAATGTAAATTCATGTGACTACAATTTTAACATTGGCTCCTGCAACAGAGAACTGGCAACAAAGGTAACCACTTTATACAACTGCCTTACTCCTGGGTTTTCTAAAGGTGATAAGTACATTGACTCATTTACCAACTGCAGAAAGACTCAGCAGCAGAAGCACCACATGCATCATATTTACTGATGTACAAAATATCTACTGTAATAATTTTAGATGATAAATGGAGACCCCCTTCTTTATTTACCACTGCATCACTGCCCTGCAGGTGGGGTAAGTGGAGGAACACCTGTCTTTCCCCAGTTCATGAATCACTCTGTGTCTTAAGGATCCTGATGACTGGAAGAAGGCTTCCATATGCAAACAAAAATGTAAGTTCTGAGTGAGGTTAGTCACCTAGAGGAGCAGGTGGAAGCTGAGCAGGGGTTTTGTGAATCCCAGTGGGGCTTAATTTTGGGATTTAGGTGCCCGAAGTGGTAGTGAGTTGCCTAAGTCATTTTGTGAATGTAGCCCATAGCATCTTGTGTAAGACCATTACAGATGGCTCTAAAAGAGAATCCATGGCGCAAAGAGCTTACCGTTTTATTAAGACAAAATGTAATCACCAGGTGAAATAAATGTAGGAGAACAGCACAGCAGCAATACACGTGTTTAATTTTTGATTGATTAATTGTGAGGATTTCACAATAGAAAAATATGGCTCAGATTCCCAGATGGTGTAACTCAGCACCGCTCACTTGGACTCAATGA
>NW_027133050.1:0-60255 GCF_026122565.2 Emydura macquarii macquarii
GACTAAAGTGCCGAAGAACCCTCGTTGTTTTTGACATATTGGCTTTGATAACAAAAGCTCAAAGTGTAGAAGCATCTACATTGTTTTCGGCAATGAGGGTTCTGCGGTACTCTAAAGACTAAAGTGCCGCAGAACCCTCGTTGTTTTTGCCATATTGGCTTTGATAACAAAAGCTCAAAGTTTAGAAGCATCTACATTGTTCTTGGCAACGAGGAATCCGCGGCACTCTAAAGACTAAAGTCTTTAGAGTGCAGCGGAACCCTCGATGTTTTTGCCATATTGGCTTTGATAACAAAAGCTCAAAGTGTAGAAGAATCTACATTGTTTTCGGCAACGAGGGTTCCTCGGCACTGTAAAGACTAACATCTTTAGAGTGCCGCAGAACCCTCATTGTTTTTGCCATTTTCGCTTTTATAACAACAGCTCAAAGTAGAGAAGCATCTACATTGTTTTCGGCAACGAGGGTTCCGCAGCACTCTAAAGACTAAAGTGCCGCGGAACCCTCGTTTTTTTGCCATATTGCCTTTGATAACAAAAGCTCAAAGTGTAGAAGAATATACATTGTTATCGGCAACGAGTGTTCCGCGGCACTCTAAAGACTAAAGTCTTTAGAGAGCCGCGGAACCCTCGTTGTTTTTGACATATTGGCTTTGATAACAAAAGCTCAAAGTGTAGAAGCATCTACATTAATCTTGGCAACGAGGGTTCCGCGGCACTCTAAAGAATAAAGTGCCGTGGAACCCTCGTTGTTTTTGCCATATTGGCTTTGAAAACAAAAGCTCAAAGTGTAGAAGCATCTACATTAATCTTGGCAACGAGGGTTCCGCGGCACTCTAAAGAATAAAGTGCCGTGGAACCCTCGTTGTTTTTGCCATATTGGCTTTGAAAACAAAAGCTCAAAGTGTAGAAGCATCTACATTGTTCTCGGTAACGAGGGTTCTGCGGCACTCTAAAGACTAAAGTGCCGCAGAACCCTCGTTGTTTTTGCCATATTGGCTTTGATAACAAAAGCTCAAAGTGTAGAAGCATCTACATTGTTTTGGGCAATGAGGGTTCCACAGCACTCTAAAGACTAAAGTGCCGCGGAACCCTCGTTGTTTTTGCAATATTAGCTTTGATAACAAAACCTCAAAGTGTAGAAGCATCTACATTGTTCTCAGCAACGAGGGTTCTGTGGCACTCTAAAGACTAAAGTGCCGCGGAACCCTCGTTGTTTTTGCCATAGTGGCTTAGATAACAAAAGCTCAAAGTGTAGAAGCATCTACATTGTTCTGGGCAAGGAGGGTTCCGCGGCACTCTAAAGACCATAGTCTTTAGAGTGCCGAGGAACCCTCGATGTTTTTGCCATATTGGCTTTGATAACAAAAGCTCAAAGTGTAGAAGCATCCACATTATTCTTGGGAACGAGGGTTCCGCGGCACTCTAAAGACTAAAGTGCCGCAGAACCCTCGTTGTTTTTGCCATATTGGCTTTGATAACAAAAGCTCAAAGTGTAGAAGCATCCACATTATTCTTGGGAAGGAGGGTTCCGCGGCACTCTAAAGACTAAAGTGCCGTGGAACCCTCGTTGTTTTTGCCATATTGGCTTTGATAACAAAAGCTCAAAGTGTAGAAGCATGTACATTGTTTTCGGCAACGAGGGTTCTGCGGTACTCTAAAGACTAAATTGCCGCAGAACCCTCGTTGTTTTTGCCATATTGGCTTTGATAACAAAAGCTCAAAGTGTAGAAGAATCTACATTGTTTTCGGCAACGAGGGTTCCTCGGCACTGTAAAGAATAAAGTCTTTAGAGTACCGCGGAACGCTCGTTGTTTTTGCCATATTCGCTTTTATAACAACAGCTCAAAGTTTCGAAGCATCTACATTGTTTTCGGCAACGAGGGTTCCGCAGCACTCTAAAGACTAAAGTGCCGCGGAACCCCCGTTGTTTTTGCCATATTGGCTTTGATAACAAAAGCTCAAAGTGTAGAAGTATCTACATTATTCTCGGTAACGAGGGTTCCGCAGCACTCGAAAGACTAAAGTCTTTAGAGAGCCGCGGAACCCTTGTTGTTTTTGACATATTGGCTTTGATAACAAAAGCTCAAAGTGTAGAAGCATCTACATTAATCTTGGCAACGAGGGTTCCGCGGCACTCTAAAGAATAAAGTGCCGTGGAACCCTCATTGTTTTTGCCATATTGGCTTTGAAAACAAAAGCTCAAAGTGTAGAAGCATCTACATTGTTCTCGGTAACGAGGGTTCTGCGGCACTCTAAAGACTAAATTGCCGCAGAACCCTCGTTGTTTTTGCCATATTGGCTTAGATAAGAAAAGCTCAAAGTGTAGAAGCATCTACATTGTTTTCGGCAATGAGGGTTCCACAGCACTCTAAAGACTAAAGTGCCGCGGAACCCTCGTTGTTTTTGCAATATTAGCTTTGATAACAAAACCTCAAAGTGTAGAAGCATCTACATTGTTCTTGGCAACGAGGGTTCCGCGGCACTCTAAAGACTAAAGTGCCACGGAACCCTCGTTGTTTTTGCCATATTGGCTTTGATAACAAAAGCTCAAAGTGTATAAGCATCTACATTAATCTTGGCAACGAGGGTTCCGCGGCATTCTAAAGATTAAAGTCTTTAGAGTGCCGCGGAACCCTCGTTGTTTTTGCCATATTGGCTTTGATAACAAAAGCTCAAAGTGTAGAAGCATCTACATTGTTCTTGGCAACGAGGGTTCCGCGGCACTCTAAAGACTAATGTGCCGCTGAACCCTCGTTGTTTTTGCCATATTGGCTTTGATAACAAAAGCTCAAAGTCTAGAAGCATCTACATTGTTTCGGCAACGAGGGTTCTTCGGCACTCTAAAGACTAAAGTGCCGCAGAACACTCTTTGTTTTTGCCAAATTGGCTTTGATAACAAAAGCTCAAAGTGTAGAAGCATCTACATTGTTTTCGGCAACGAGGGTTCCGCGGCACTCTAAAGACTAAAGTGCCGCGGAACCCCCGTTGTTTTTGCCATATTGGCTTTGATAACAAAAGCTCAAAGTGTAGAAGCATCTACATTGTTTTCGGCAACGAGGGTTCCTCGGCACTCTAAAGACTAAAGTGCCGCGGAACCCTCGTTGTTTTTGCCATATTGGCTTTGATAACAAAAGCTCAAAGTTTAGAAGCATCTACATTGTTTTCGGCAACGAGGGTTCCGCGGCACTCTAAAGACTAAAGTGCCGCGGAACCCCCGTTGTTTTTGCCATATTGGCTTTGATAACAAAAGCTCAAAGTGTAGAAGTATCTACATTATTCTCGGTAACGAGGTTCCGCGGCACTCTAAAGACTAAAGTCTTTAGAGTGCCGCGGAACCCTTGTTGTTTTTGCCATATTGGCTTTGATAACAAAAGCTCAAAGTGTAGAAGCATCTACATTGTTTTGGCAACGAGGGTTCCGCAGCATTCTAAAGACTAAAGTGCCACGGAACCCTCGTTGTTTTTGCCATATTGGCTTTGATAACAAAAGCTCAAAGTGTAGAAGCATCTACATTTTTTTTGGCAAAGAGGGTTCCACGGCCCTCTAAAGACAAAAGTCTTTAGAGTGCCGCGGACCCCTTGTTGTTTTTGCCCTATTGGCTTTGATAACAAAAGCTCAAAGTGTAGAAGCATCTACATTGTTCTCGGCAACGAGGGTTCCGCGGCATTCTAAAGACTAAAGTGCCGCGGAACCCTCGTTGTTTTTGCCATATTGGCTTTGATAACAAAAGCTCAAAGTGTAGAAGCATCTACATTTTTTTGGCAACGAGGTTCCGCGGCACTCTAAAGATTAACGTATTTAGAGTGCCGCGGAACCCTCGTTGTTTTTGCCATATTGGCTTTGATAACAAAAGCTCAAAGTGTAGAAGCATGTACATTGTTTTCGGCAACGAGGGTTCCACGGCACTCTAAAGACTAAAGTCTTTAGAGAGCCGCGGAACCCTTGTTGTTTTTCCATATTGGCTTTGATAACAAAAGCTCAAAGTGTAGAAGCATATACATTGTTCTCGGCAACGAGTGTTCCGCGGCACTCTAAAGACTAAAGTCCTTAGAGAGCCGCGGAACCCTCGTTGTTTTTGACATATTGGCTTTGATAACAAAAGCTCAAAGTGTAGAAGCATCTACATTAATCTTGGCAACGAGGGTTCCGCGGCACTCTAAAGAATAAAGTGCTTTGGAACCCTCATTGTTTTTGCCATATTGGCTTTGATAACAAAAGCTCAAAGTGTAGAAGCATCTACATTGTTCTCGGTAACGAGGGTTCTGCGGCACTCTAAAGACTAAAGTGCCGCAGAACCCTCGGTGTTTTTGCCATATTGGCTTTGATAACAAAAGCTCAAAGTGTAGAAGCATCTACATTGTTTTCGGCAATGAGGGTTCCACAGCACTCTAAAGACTAAAGTGCCGCAGAACCCTCGTTGTTTTTGCCATATTGGCTTTGATAACAAAAGCTCAAAGTGTAGAAGCATCTACATTATTCTCGGCAACGAGGGTTCCGCGGCACTCTAAAGATTAAAGTCTTTAGAGTGCCGCGGAACCCTCGTTGTTTTTGCCATATTGGCTTTGATAACAAAAGCTCAAAGTGTAGAAGCATCTACATTGTTTTGGCAACGAGGGTTCCGCGACACTCTAAAGACTAATGTGCCGCTGAACCCTCGTTGTTTTTGCCATATTGGCTTTGATAACAAAAGCTCAAAGTCTAGAAGCATCTACATTGTTTTCGGCAATGAGGGTTCCGCGGCAATGTAAAGACTAAAGTGCCGCGGAACCCTCGTTGTTTTTGCCATATTGGCTTTGATAACAAAAGCTTAAAGTGTAGAAGCATCTACATTGTTCTCGGCAACGAGGGTTCTGCAGCACTCTAAAGACTAAAGTGCCGCGGAACCCTCGTTGCTTTTGCCATATTGGCTTTAATAACAAAAGCTCAAAGTGTAGAAGCATCCACATTATTCTTGGGAACGAGGGTTCCGCGGCACTCTAAAGACTAAAGTGCCGCGGAACCCCCGTTGTTTTTGCCATATTGGCTTTTATAACAAAATCTCAAAGTGTAGAAGCATCTACATTGTTTTCGGCAACGAGGGTTCCGCAGCACTCTAAAGACTAAAGTGCCGCGGAACCCCCATTGTTTTTGCCATATTGGCTTTGATAACAAAAGCTCAAAGTGTAGAAGTATCTACATTATTCTCGGTAACGAGGGTTCCGCAGCACTCGAAAGACTAAAGTCTTTAGAGTGCCGCGGAACCCTTGTTGTTTTTCCATATTGGCTATGATAACAGAAGCTCAAAGTGTAGAAGCATCTACATTGTTCTTGGCAACGAGGGTTCCGCAGCATTCTAAAGACTAAAGTGCCACGGAACCCTCGTTGTTTTTGCCAAATTGGCTTTGATAACAAAAGCTCAAAGTGTAGAAGCATCTACATTGTTTTTGGCAACGAGGGTTCCACGGCACTCTAAAGAATAAAGTCTTTAGAGAGCCGCGGACCCCTTGTTGTTTTTGCCATATTGGCTTTGATAACAAAAGCTCAAAGTCTAGAAGCATCTACATTGTTTTCGGCAACGAGGGTTCTGCGGCACTCTAAGACTAAAGTGCTGCAGAACCCTCGTTGTTTTTGCCATATTGGCTTTGATAACAAAAACTTAAAGTGTAGAAGCATCCACATTATTCTTGGGAATGAGGGTTCCGCGGCACTCTAAAGACTAAAGTGCCGCGGAACCCTCGTTGTTTTTGCCATATTGGCTTTGATAACAAAAGCTCAAAGTGTAGAAGCATCTACATTGTTCTCGGCAACGAGGGTTCCGCAACACTCTAAAGAATAAAGTCTTTAGAGAGCCGCGGAACCCTCATTGTTTTTCCATATTGGCTTTGATAACAAAAGCTCAAAGTGTAGAAGCATCTACATTGTTCTCGGCAACGAGGGTTCCGCAGCACTCTAAAGACTATATTCTTTAGAGAGCAGCGGAACCCTCGTTGTTTTTCCATATTGGCTTTGATAACAAAAGCTCAAAGTCTAAAAGCATCTACATTGTTCTTGGCAATGAGGGTTCCGCGGCACTCTAAAGACTAAAGTGCCACGGAACCTCGTTGTTTTTGCCATATTGGCTTTGATAACAAAAGCTCAAAGTGTAGAAGCATCTACATTTTCTCGGTAATGAGGGTTCTGCGGCACTCTAAAGACTAAAGTCTTTAAAGAACCCTCGTTGTTTTTGCCATATTGGCTTTGATAACAAAAGCTCAAAGTGTAGAAGCATCTACATTGTTTTCGGCAATGAGGGTTCCGCAGCACTCTAAAGACTAAAGTGCCGCGGAACCCTGGTTGTTTTTGCCATATTGGCTTTGATAACAAAAGCTCAAAGTGTAGAAGCATCTACATTGTTCTTGGCAACGAGGGTTCCGCGCACTCTAAAGACTAAAGTGCCGCGGAACCCTCGTTGTTTTTGCCATATTGGCTTTGATAACAAAAGCTCAAAGTGTAGAAGCATCTACATTATTCTCGGCAACGAGGGTTCCGCGGCACTCTAAAGACTAAAAGTGCCGCGGAACCCTCGTTGTTTTTGCCATATTGGCTTTGATAACAAAAGCTCAAAGTGTAGAAGCATCTACATTGTTCTCGGCAACGAGGGTTCCGCGGCACTCTAAAGACTAAAGTGCCGAGAGCTGTGGAACCCTCGTTGTTTTTGCCATATTGGCTTTGATAACAAAAGCTCAAAGTGTAGAAGCATCTACATTGTTCTTGGCAACGAGGGTTCCGCGGCACTCTAAAGACTAATGTGCCGCAGAACCCTCGTTGTTTTTGCCATATTGGCTTTGATAACAAAAGCTCAAAGTGTAGAAGCATCTACATTGTTTTCGGGAACGAGGGTTCCGCGGTACTCTAAAGACTAAAGTGCCGCGGAACCCTCGTTGTTTTTGTCATATTGGCTTTGATAACAAAAGCTCAAAGTGTAGAAGCATCTACATTGTTTTCGGCACCGAGGGTTCCACAGCACTCTAAAGACTAAAGTGCCGCGGAACCCTAGTTGTTTTTGCCATATTGGCTTTGATAACAAAAGCTCAAAGTGTAGAAGCATCCACATTATTCTTGGGAACGAGGGTTCCGCGGCACTCTAAAGACTAAAGTGCCGCGGAACCCTCGTTGTTTTTGCCATATTGGCTTTGATAACAAAAGCTCAAAGTGTAGAAGCATCTACATTGTTTTCGGCAACGAGGGTTCCTGCGGCACTCTAAGACTAAAGTGCCGCGGAACCCCCGTTGTTTTTGCCATATTGGCTTTGATAACAAAAGCTCAATGTGTAGAAGCAACTACATTGTTCTTGTAAACGACGGTTCCGCGGCACTCTAAAGACTAACGTGCCGCGGAACGCTCGTTGTTTTTGGCATATTGCCTTTGATAACAAAAGCTCAAAGTGTAGAAGCATCTATATTTTTTTCGGCAACGAGTGTTCCGCGGCACTCTAAAGACTAAAGTGCCGCAGAACCCTCGTTGTTTTTCCATATTGCCTTTGATAACAAAAGCTCAAAGTGTAGAAGCATCTATATTTTTTTCGGCAACGAGGGTTCCGCGGCACTCTAAAGATTAAAGTCTTTAGAGTGCCGCGGAACCCTCGTTGTTTTTGCCATATTGGCTTTGATAAAAAAAGCTCAAAGTGTAGAAGCATCTACATTGTTTTTGGCAACGAGGGTTCCACGGCACTCTAAAGACTAAAGTCTTTAGAGTGCCGCGGAACCTCTTTGTTTTTACATATTGGCTTTGATAACAAAAGCTCAAAGTGTAGAAGCATCTACATTAATCTTGGCAACGAGGGTTCCGCGGCACTCTAAAGACTAAAGTGCCGTGGAACCCTCGTTGTTTTTGCCATATTGGCTTTTAAAACAAAAGCTCAATTGTAGAAGCATCTACATTGTTCTCGGTAACGAGGGTTCTGCGGCACTCTAAAGACTAAATTGCCGCAGAACCCTCGTTGTTTTTGCCATATTGGCTTTGATAACAAAAGCTCAAAGTGTAGAAGCATCTACATTGTTTTCGGCAATCAGGGTTCCACAGCACTCTAAAGACTAAAGTGCCGCGGAACCCTCGTTGTTTTTGCAATATTGGCTTTGATAACAAAACCTCAAAGTGTAGAAGCATCTACATTGTTCTCAGCAACGAGGGTTCTGCGGCACTCTAAAGACTAAAGTGCCGTGGAACCCTC
Source organism: Emydura macquarii macquarii (assembly GCF_026122565.2). NCBI lineage: Eukaryota > Metazoa > Chordata > Testudines > Chelidae > Emydura > Emydura macquarii. The sequence goes on from NW_027133050.1 coordinate 8,189, forward strand.
GTTGTTTTTGCCATATTGGCTTTGATAACAAAAGCTCAAAGTGTAGAAACATCTACATTGTTTTCGGCAACGAGGGTTCTGCGGGACTCTAAAGACTAAAGTGCCGCAGAACCCTCGTTGTTTTTGCCCTTTTAGCTTTGTTGACCAAAGCTCAAAGTGTAGAAGAATCTACATTGTTTTCAGCAACGAGGGTTCCTCGGCACTGTAAAGACTAAAGTCTTTAGAGAGCCGCGGAACCCTCGTTGTTTTTGCCATATTGGCTTTGATAACAAAAGCTCAAAGTGTAGAAGAATCTACATTGTTTTCAGCAACGAGGGTTCCTCGGCACTGTAAAGACTAAAGTCTTTAGAGTGCCGCGGAACCCTCGTTGTTTTTGCCATATTCGCTTTTATTACAAAACCTCAAAGTTTAGAAGCATCTACATTGTTTTCGGCAACGAGGGTTCCTCAGCACTCTAAAGACTAAAGTGCCGCGGAACCCTCGTTGTTTTTGCCGTATTGGCTTTGATAACAAAAGCTCAAAGTGTAGACGCATCTACATTGTTCTCAGCAACGAGGGTTCTGCGGCACTCTAAAGACTAAAGTGCCGCGGAACCCTCGTTGTTTTTGCCATAGTGGCTTAGATAACAAAAGCTCAAAGTGTAGAAGCATCTACATTGTTCTTGGCAAGGAGGGTTCCGCGACACTCTAAAGACTATAGTCTTTAGAGTGCCGAGGAACCCTCGATGTTTTTGCCATATTGGCTTTGATAACAAAAGCTCAAAGTGTAGAAACATCTACATTGTTTTCGGCAACGAGGGTTCTGCGGGACTCTAAAGACTAAAGTGCCGCAGAACCCTTGTTGTTTTTGCCATATTGGCTTTGATAACAAAAGCTCAAAGTGTAGAAGCATCTACTTTATTCTCGGCAACGAGGGTTCCGCAGCACTCTGAAGACGAAAGTCTTTAGAGAGCCGCGGAACCCTCGTTGTTTTTGCATATTGGCTTTGATAACAAAAGCTCAAAGTGTAGAATCATCTACATTGTTCTCGGCAACGAGGGTTCCGCGGCACTCTAAAGACTAAATTGCCGCGGAACACTCGTTGTTTTTGCCATATTGCCTTTGATAACAAAAGCTCAAAGTGTAGAAGCATCCACATTATTCTTGGGAACGAGGGTTCCGCGGCACTCTAAAGACTAAAGGGCCGCGGAACCCTCGTTGTTTTTGCCATATTGGCTTTGATAACAAAAGCTCAAAGTGTAGAAACATCTACATTGTTTTCGGCAACGAGGGTTCTGCGGGACTGTAAAGACTAAAGTGCCGCAGAAACCTCGTTGTTTTTGCCATATTGGCTTTGATAACAAAAGCTCAAAGTGTAGAAGCATCTACATTATTCTCGGCAACGAGGGTTCCGCATCACTCTGAAGACGAAAGTCTTTAGAGAGCCGCGGAACCCTCGTTGTTTTTGCATATTGGCTTTGATAACAAAAGCTCAAAGTGTAGAATCATCTACATTGTTCTCGGCAACGAGGGTTCCGCGGCACTCTAAAGACTAAATTGCCGCGGAACGCTCGTTGTTTTTGCCATATTGCCTTTGATAACAAAAGCTCAAAGTGTAGAAGCATCTACTTTTTTTTCGGCAATGAGGGTTCCGCGGCACTCTATAGTCTAAAGTCTTTAGAGTGCCGCGGAACCCTCGTTTTTTTTGCCATATTGGCTTTGATAACAAAAGCTCAAAGTGTAGAAGCATCTACATTGTTTTCGGCAACGAGGGTTCCGCGGCACTCTAAAGACTAAAATCTTTAGAGTGCCGCGGATCCCTCGTTGTTTTTGCCATATTGGCTTTGATCACAAAAGCTCAAAGTGTAGAAGCATCTACATTGTTCTCGGCAACGAAGGTTCTGCGGCACTCTAAAGACTAAAGTACCGCGGAACCCTCGTTGTTTTTGCCATATTGGCTTGATAACAAAAGCTCAAAGTGTAGAAGCATCTACATTGTTTTCGGCAACGAGGGTTCCGCGGCACTCTAAAGACTATAGTCTTTAGAATGCCGCCGAACCGTTGTTGTTATTGCGATATTGGCCTTGATAACAAATGCTTAAAGTGTAGAAGCTGCCTGACCTTAGGCCAAAGGAGGAAGTGCCTTGGGGTCTGGAGCATCCTGAGATGATCACAGACATTTGTTAATGCTTGATAAGCTAAAAGATTCCTATTTTAGTAATAATAAAGGGGAAGTGAGACTATGGCTAAGTTCTTTTTTAAGTAAACAACTAATGTCACCTTATTCCAGAAGGTCCCTAGCTAACTACCAATAGACTAATAGCAACTAAGCAACTTGGGCGGAGTCCCGGGGCATTCTGCCAGCCTCTTGCCTCCACAGGCAACCCTGGAGTATGCCGGGGTCTGGTGCTGGCCTAGTTGACGGTCCACTTGTCAGCTATTTTGGCCTTCCATTACCCGCTAGCGGGGAGATCCCTGTTCTCCCATCCCACATTGGTCAGGGTGCTCAAGGGGGTGGAGAGGTGGTATCCCCAGGTCCGCAACCCGGTGCCTCCCGGGGATATCAGCCTGGTCCTCTCGAGACTCATAGGGCCCTCCCCCTTGGAACCCATGGCTTCACGCCCTCTGCCGCGTTTCGTGGACAGTAGCACTCCAGGCAGCCATTACCTCAGCTTGGGGGGTCTGCAAACTTAAGGCCTTGACCTCGGAGCTCCCTTATACACTATTCTATACGGATAAACTGCAGTGGAGGCCATGCCCAGCCTCCTAGCCTCATTGTAACCACCATTGATCTCCCCCTGTGTTTTCCCAAACCGCGCGGTCTGGGTTTGGAGATGGCATTCGCTAGACGTGAGTCGAGTCCTGGCCTGTTACATCAAATACACGGCCGTTCCAGAAATTGGTGCAGCCCCTCGCCGCGGGCGGGGGACTGGATGAAAGGGTCACTGGTCTGCACCCAGCACAGCTCCGAGTGGATCACATCCTGCATCAAGTGCTGCTAGGAGCAGGCGAATGGGCTGCTACCGGGTGTCATCACAGCGCATTCACCCAGAGCTAAGGCCTCAGCTGTGGCTTTTCTGGAGAGAGTGCCCCTGCAGGACATCTGCAAAGCAGCCGCCTGGTTGTCGGTCCACACCTTCACGTTCCACCTCGCCATCGTTCAGCAGACAAGAGAGGACGTAGGATTCGGCAGAGCCAGCCGTGCTGAGAGCAGCTCACCGTTGACTCCTACCCACCTCCGAGGTATGGCTATTTAATCACCTATATTGGAATGGATATGAGCAATCACTCGAAGATAGAAGACAAGGTTACTTACCAGTAACTGTTGTTCTCTGAGATGTGTTGCTCATATCCATTCCACACCCACCCCCCGTCCCCGCTGTCGGAGTTGGCAGAAAGAAGGGACTGAGGGTGCGTAGGGCCGGCAGAGCCTCATGTGCTGCGGCATGAGCGCGGTACTCCAGGGGCACCAGAGCCGGCCCTTCGGTGTCTGCTAAGGGGAAAAAAGTTCCAGGAACCGTGCACTGTGGCGTGCGCACACCTATATTGGAATGGACATGAGCAGCACATCTCGAAGAACAACAGTTACTGGTAAGTAACCTTGTTTTCCAGCCCCTGATTGAGTAACAACTGATCCCAGGTTCCAAGGCAAGCCCTCATTCCTGGCACCATGCTGGTCAATTTCCATGCGTAGACAAAATGGGTGGCTCAAGTGGGTGGAGCTGATGTGGTGGGAGGAGCTTAGAAGAGGCTCATCAGGCATGCCCGTGCGGGTAGCTTTCGGGCCCCAAAGACGGGGGTCAGCGAGAGGGGAAATCAGCTCCAACAGAGTGACTCCTGATTCACACCGGGGTGAGCGAGAGGGGAATCGGCCCCAATGCCTCTGCTGGAGTGACTCCTGATTGACATGGGGGATCAGCCCCCCCCAGGTCCTGGCAGGGGACAGGCAGCAGGGGATCAGAACCCCTCTGGTTCTCTGTGCCATGGGTGGGGAGTCTCCCTCCGAGTTGGATGACGCCGGCAGCTCGGTCCCACAGCAATAACAAAACCCTCGCAAAAGATGCTGGGGATCAAACCCAGGGCATCATCCTTGCAAAGCAGGAGTTCTACTACTGAGTTACACCCACCCTACACCGTCCTACCCCCCTCCCCATCGCCACCACTAGCTCCTCTCCGTGCCTGGTTCTCAGCGCAGCTCCCCAGATCTATTTCCCACCTCAGGGAGATTGAGCCAAGGGCTGTTCCCACACCCCTCTCTGCCTCCAAGACAGGCGTGATCCAGGGTGGGCACGGGCCTGGAGTTAAGAGGGGCAGCCCGGGCATAAATATGGGGAGGGGAATATGGCAGGAGGAGGGGAAGCTATGCGGGGAGCAGATTTGCCCTTAGCAGATTGGAAGCCTTTAAGCCTCATGGATACCTTATGGCCCTAAGAGTAGAGGGGATCCCCATATGGCCCAGGGACGGGGAGTCCCTATTTGTCCCATATGGCTCTGGGAGAGAGGGTCCGTATTTGTCCCATATGGCCCTGGATGAGGCCATCTCCATATGGGCCTGGGGAGGGGGAGTCCCTATGTCCCATATGGTCCTGGGGGGAGGGGAATTTCCATCGGAGCCTGGGGAGGGGGAGTCCCTATATGTCTCATATGGCCCTGGGGGGGTCCCTGCTCAGGGCGGAGGGGGGAGGAGCCGCCGCTCCATCCCTTCCTGCCCTCTGTCCTCCTCCGCCAAGCACACGCGCGGGCGCTTTGTTCGTTATTTTTTCTCTAGCGTGGGGTTGGGTGCAACAGCTGGCACGCGCATGGGTCCGACCCTGGAGAGGGAGCCAAGTGCGGGGTGCGCAGAGTCTGCGAGCGAGAGAGAGAGAGCGCAAGCCTGGCCGGGGTGGGAGAGCGGTGGGAGAGGGGGAGGGCTGGATGGTGAAGGGGCAGTTTTCACGAGGGGAAGGGCGGGGTTCCAGGGGGGCATTACTATGTGGTGGAGGGTGTGGGAGGAGGTTCCTGTGAGGTGGGGGAGGGGAAGGGTGTCTGGGGGAGGGCTTTTTATGAGGAGGGGGAGGGGGTTTCTGTGAGCTGGGGGGCAGGGGAAGGAGTCTCCACTGGAGAGGGGGTTGATTAGGATGTGGGGCGATGAGGGAGGGGGAATCTCTGTGGGGGCTGTGCAATGAGTGGGGGGGGGGAGCATGGCGGGGCCAGGGAGAGATGGGGGGGCTCCATGGGAAGGCGGAGATGAGGGAGGTAATGGGGGGCTATGATGAGGAACATGGGAGATGGGGGGCTCCACAGGGGAGTAAGTAGGGGCTGGGGGCTCCACTTGGAAGTGGGGGGCCTGGTGCTGCCTTCGGTCACCCGACCTGATGTCTTTGCTCCCCCTCCCGGCCAGGCCCTGCCCACGGGACCCGGCCTACCTGCACGGCGTGGGGCAGCTGGTGATGGCGCTGGTCCATGGGCTGGTGCCCGCCTGCTTCCTGACCCTCACGGCCCATCTGGTCATCGTCATCACCATCTTCTGGTCCTGAGTAAGAGACGCCCACGACGTGTGCCCACGCTGCCCACCCACACCCATGGGATGTACACCGGTACAACAGACCCGCCCTGGCCATGCAAACCTCTATGATACCTGCGCCTGTGACACACACCTCTATGATATTCGCGCCTGTGATGCACACCCCTATGATCTCCGCTCCTGTGATGCAAACCCCTACGACATGCCCGCCCCGGCAACGCACACCCCTACTATACCCATGCCTGTGACGCACATCCCTACAACATGCCCGCCTCAGTGACGCGCACCCCTACAATACTCACGCCTGTGGCGCACACCCCTACAACATGCCCACCCCGGCGACGCACACCCCTACGACATTCCCGCCCCGGTAACGCACACCCCTATGATACCTGTGCCTGTGACTCACACCCATACAACACACTGACCCTGATGATGCATGTAGACCATGAAATTTCAGCTAAGATGGGCCTACTTATAAAATTAAACTACCAAATTAATAAGTGCACATTGCAGAATATGTGAAATGGTGGCTGGAGTCCCTTTTGAAAAGATGTGATTGTTTCTCATTGCAACACACCCATGCGGTCTTTCTAGTCTCAAAGTATGTTGGTATTTCATTAAGATAACTGTTTATTAACTGCCTCTCTGTCTGGACCATTTTCCCTAATGAATTTATCCTCTGGGAGTAACTCATCTGTGCAGTAAACAGAAATGTGTTAAATGCAGGGCGTGCTAGACCTCCACAGCTCCAGACCTCTCAAAATACCTTATGATCAAAGCTAATGGCTGGATGCCACCCCAGGTATTGCTCAATTTAATCACAACAACCCCAATACTCCTTTGTTTGAAGGGTGGAACACTGAAGCTAAAGAACAAATCTAGGTGGCTAGCACCTTTTCACTAATTAAAGCACATGGGTCTCTCCCGCTTGTATTGTTTTCTGGAATTCCTGTGTTTACTCATGTAAATTAGCAAAATGCTTTGAAAAACATTGGATTGAAGAATATAAAAGAGAAGCAATGGAAATAAGCAAGCAGGCAAACTTCAAGAGAAGAGGAATCACTCTTGACAAGAAACTGAGAAGAACTACCATCTTGCCCAGCTGCCTTCTGAGACCACGGATCCAGGCTCTCGGGGGAAGCTGCTAAGAAACCATCACCGCCTCTTGCCTGCATTGGTGAGGATAATTGCTTTTGCAGCTAAAATATACTGGACTTTTGGTTTGGGGGCTCATTTTATATGTTTATAAGTATAGTAATTAAAGCCTTTCTGTCATTATCGAACGAGAGTCGTGTCAATTCCTGAGCACACTAATAGCAGATCCCAGTCTGTGAGTTAACATGCACAGCCGTATGATGCTGAAGACGTACACCCACCCCATGAGACACACTTGTGTGATAACCATGTTTTCCTTACACATCAATGCAACACCCTTACAATACCTGCAGCTGCCACTCAACCCCATACAGCATGCCTGTCCCAATGATGCCTGCCTGCCCCAGCAACGCACAGCCGTATGGCACCCATCCATATGACGCACGTCCCCTCTGGCGACAGTCTGCCCCAGCACCACCCGACCACCACTACGGCGCACACCCTGCGACGCACACGGATGTGCTAGCATACTCGCCGCATAACCCAATGCACACAACCCTCCGACACACACCCCGGCTTCCACCTCACGCATGCTGCACACCCCTCCCATCCCCCAACGTGTGCACACTGCACACCCCACGCACAGGCCCTTTTCAGAGGCGAAAGGAGGGACGTGGGGCAGGCTGCAGGAATCAGGGAGGGGTTGTGGTTGCAGGGAGGTGGGCAGCAATGGGACTGGAAGCCAGGACTCCTGAGTGCATGTATGGGGCACAAGGCTGCTCTGGGGTACGTGCGCCGGGGGGAGCTACAGAGCCCGGGAAAGGGGCTCTGGGGAGGATCCCCAGTGTGTCCCCCCAATGGGTAAATCACACACCCATCCTACACACCTCCCTCCGTCCCCCACGCCTGTCTTCCACCCATCCACCCCGTCCCTCCCCCACTCATCATCCACCCCCCATCCATTCCCCCACACGTGTCTGCCCCTCTCTCCTTCCATCCCACCCCCTAGCCCAACCCATCCATCCCCCCACGCCCCTTTTGTCCAGCCAGCCTCCCCCATTACCTTGGTGTCTCAGCCCTGCCCCCCTCCCCGCCTGATCTGTCTCTCCTGCTCTCACGGACCCGGGCGGGGCCGGAGTGTCTGGGGGAAGCAGGGCAGGGGAAACCCCAGGAGCTGGGAGCATTTGGGTTAAAGCCCCATAAAGGAGAGAGGCGAATTTCCACCGCTCGGCTGGCATGCGGGCCCTGGGACGCTGGGGCCCGACATTGTCTTCACTGCAGTGTTTAGCCAGATCCGGGCACCGAACCCCTCTGAGCAACCGGCTCTGACCTCCCCCCTCCACCCCACACACAGCCCCGATCTCGGTCGGCAGGGCCTGTACAGTGCCTGGTCGGCGGGCCCCAATCTCTGTCAGCAGGGTCTGTGCAGCGCCTGGCACCATGGGGCCCCGATCTCTGTTGGCAGTGTCTGTACAGCGCCTGGCAAGGCGGGCCCTGACCTCTGTCAGCAGGGTCTGTACAGCGCCTGGCATGACCTGTCCTGATCTCTGTCAGCAGGGTCTGTGCAGCGCCTGGCACCACGGGGCCCCGATCTCTGTTGGCAGTGTCTGTACAGCGCCTGGCAAGGCGGGCCCTGACCTCTGTCAGCAGGGTCTGTGCAGCGCCTGGCACGACCCGTCCTGATCTCTGTCAGCAGGGTCTGTGCAGCGCCTGGTGTGACAGGGCCCTGATCTCTGGCAGGGGGTCTGGACTGTGCCGGTAGAATGGCTGCTCTGGGCTAATGGTAACTCACAGAGAAAGGAGAAACAGAGCCCAGCCGTGTGAAGCCCTGGGCCCTTGCAGTTAAAGGGCCAGTGCTCGTACGGGGGGCTACCCGCACACACACACACACACACACAATCAGGGGTCCCAAGAATTGCTCTCTGGGGCGGTAGCTCCTGCCTGGTTGGTGCCCCCGTGTGAAGTCTGGTGGGGCAGAAACCCACCCCTGCCTGCAGAGAGGCAGAGACTGAATGGCCTGCAGTGGGGGGGATGTGTGTGGGGAGGGTTGTGTATATGTCAGGACACACACACACATCCTCTTGTCACACACACATCTGCTTGTGATGCGCACACACACATCCACTTCACACACACACACACCTGCTTCTCACCCCCCCCGCTATGCATACACACACACCCACACACATTCGCTTTTCTCTCACACACACTTTTCACACACACACAACCACTGCGCACACATGCATATCTGCTTCACACACACACACATATCTGCTTCTCTCACAAACACAAACAGCTGCTGCGTGCACAGACATACACATCCGCTTGTGACGCACACATACACACACACACGTGCTTGTCACACACACACCTCTGCTTCGGACACACATATACCCACTTCACACACACCCACACACATCTGTTTTTCTCTCTCTGTCTCACACACACACACACCTGTTTCTCACACACACAACCAACTTGCACACACGCATATCCACTTCACCCACAGACACAGACACACTCTAAATGTGCTTGCCTGTCTGTCCTGGTAACTATGGTCACAGCCGTGAAAGCACAGCTAAGAAAATCTCTCTCCGCTCTACTGTCCTGAGACATACGGCTGTTCCACAAGCACGCTGGCGGCCGTATGCAAATAGCTGCTGCAGCGCATTCAGGGGGCAAGGCAAGGGGGGTGGTAACGGGTCTCCTGCGGCCCCCTGGGGGCTGTGGCCGGCGCCCCGTGGGGTGGGAGGGCCAGGACAGAACATGGGGGGCTCTCTCAGTGCGGGGCCGGGAGTGGGGGGTGTCGCCGTTCACCCTGAGCTTTGGGGCGGTGGGTGGCCGTGGGGCCCGGGCAGCGACAAGTGCCATGGCTGATCAGTGAGGTACATCCATCTTTGTGCGTTCCCGTGCGCTGGGTAGTGCGTGATGACTGGAGCACGCATGAGGCATGGTTAGAGTCTCCGTCGCCGCTGTGCGCAATCCCGCGGCATGCTGTTGTCTGGCGTTTGGACTTGAGGGCGGGCCGGGTCTGCTGTGATGAGTACCTGCCGCTGGTGGGGGTCGTTGGGGTTAGATGACTAGAGAGTGGGGGGGCTAAGAAAGGGATTATAGTGGAGTAGTGTTGTGGGGGCAGCGGTGGCAGTGTGTAGTCGTGGGCAGGAGCTGTAGTGGTGTAGTGTAGTTACGTGGGGCGGCAGTCATGATAGCTAGCACCCTCTGTTCCCTTGCAACGTTGTAATGTTACACTGGCAAGGGAACACATTTGATTGCCATAACAGGGGGACAATGTTCTGAGCAGAGCTTCAATTCTCATAGATTATTTTCTGTAGCCCCCTGCCGCCTCCCCACCCCATCTATAAAAACTCTAGGGGGGGATCTCTGGGTGTTCAGCTAACTGGGTGGGGGAAGGGAGAGATCAAGGCTTCTGCTTTGCGAATGGCTAGGGGTTTCTGCAGGGCTGTTTCACCTGTGGAGAGGGGCACCAGGGCTTGGGGCTTTAGCCCCACCGGGGCGGGTCAGGGCTTCTGCCCCAGGGGTGCCATCAGGGCTGAGACTCAGAAATATTGACCAGAACTGCACTCTGGCCAGCTCCAGCTGAATTTAAGCCCTGGTTTGTAACGTTACAGTCACAATCTATTGTAGTACAAGGGGGGGGATAACACTGTAACGTTACCCTCACAATCGATCCCCTTGCAATAGCGCGGGATAATGGTGTATCGTTACAGACACAGACGATCCCCCCACTAGAGCAGGGGACAATGGTGTAACCATACAGTCGCAATCTATTCCCTTGCAATAATGTCACCATCACAATCTACCCTAGTGCGATAGTGGGGGACAACATTTTAACACCACAGTCACAACCTACCCTGTTGCAATAACATTACAGTCACCGTGTGTCCTAGTGCAATAGTAACGTTACAGTCGCTGTCTGGCACTTGCCATAGAGGTGACTGACATTACAGGTGCGTTTGCAGCGCCATAGGGGCCCAGCACCAGACAGACGTGTTTGTAGCAGTGGTGTAGCCACATTGGTCCCACTGTATGAGAGAGACAGATGAGGAAATATGGTGTATTGGACCGACTGTTGTTGGTGGGAGATTTTTTAGCTCTACTTCCGCTCCCTCGAGCATGGACGTTTGTCCCTCCTGCCAGTGGATGAGATTACAGTCATGCTGTCTCGCAACAGTGGTGAATAATGGTAGCTGCCGTCGGTTGCCATAGGAGTGGGTAACGTTACAGTCAGGGCCAGATTCAGGGGCCGGCAGTTCAGGCGATGGCTGGACTTGGGGGCTGCTGGCCTTGGGCTGCTGTTTTTGTTGTTAGCAACAAAAGGGAAAGTGGAATATTTGAAGTACAACATTTTACAGATTCCGGAGTGCAAATTTACCGTCTGGTAGGACAAGGATACATCATGGGTGCCGTGTGATGCCTGCCTTTGGAGTGGGGGCAAAGAGGCCCCGGGGGGGGGGAGAGTGGGGCCTGCTCAGCCACCCCCTCCACCCCCCACCATGCCTGCAGAGCTCCACGCCATCAGGAAGGGCCCATCCCGGATCTGCTGTGCGCAGAAGTGGCTGCCGCGGGGGTGGGGGTTGGTCCGGGTTGAGGGAGGGAGAAGACCGGGGTGGGGGCCTGTTGGGCCTAGGGCACGGCGTTCACCCCTTCGCACAAGAGGTGGCATTGCTGGGCACCAGGGTCAGCCAGCCGGATGGTTGGTAACAGTGCCAGGAGAGCTGTTCACCCGTGGAACTCCTTGCCAGGGGGAATGTTGTGCACATGGGGCTGCTCTGATTTGCTGGGTGCTACACCAACTCTCCCCTGGGATTGGCTGGCTCCTGGCTTCTCTGTGATTGGCTCGGTGGTGCAACAGCTCTAACTTGTGATTGGCTGGCTCCTCCCTTGTCTCCCCTATGATTGGCTGGACACCACACCTCCCATGCTGTCATTAGCTGGGGGGAGGGGAGAGCTACCTCCCCACTACCCCTGATTGGCTGGGCGCCTCCCCTGCCCCGCTAGCGAACAAACTCCCCCCGCCCCCCATGAGTGGCTCCGCTTCGTCTCTCGTGGGCGCCGCTCTCCGTTCCCGGCCTGAAGCCGGACGCCTCACAAAATGGCGGCGAGCGACCCGACGCCCGCTTCTCTGATAGGTCGCGGCCCGTCGGTATTGACAGGAGCCTCGTCGATTTGGATTTGTTTTAAATGTCAACGGCGCTCCGCCCATTCTCCGGTAACGTCCAAAAGATGCCGGGGACGGGTCACGGGGCCTGGCAAGGCCAATGAGGGGATGGCCGGTTCCGAGCAGCCAATAGCGAGCGAGCAGGAGTTCTGTGGCAACCAATGAAAAAGCTAAATGTAATATGGGCGGGGGAGCGCGGCGGCCAATGGGATGGATGGAGGGGCGGGCTCGATCGCCAATGGGAAGGCAGCGGGAGGGCCACACCTGGCTCGTCCAATGGCAAGAGGGAGGGCGGGGCCGACCGAGCGCGGCGACCAATGTCGGAGCAGGGGGCGGGGGGCGGTCTCGGGTGGTTCTAGCCCCGCCAACCACCTGGCGTGCCGCTGAAACCGGCCGGCCCAGTGGGCTGGCGGAAGTGTTTTTTGAACGGCGAGCGGCGGTCCCTGATTGGCCAGGCCGCACGGGGCGGGGCGCCGCCGATCACAGTGATTGGCCGGCGCCCTCAGCGCGTGCGGGCGAGCCGTGTGTTAAATACCCAGAGAGTGAACAGCGCGGTATGGAGCCGGAGGGGGCGGGTTCAGGTTCAGGTTCAGGTGAAGGTGCGGGGCGGGGCGGGGCTGGGCTATGCGGTGGGAGCGGGGCTTTGAGGCGAGGCGGGGCCGGGCCGGGCCGGGTCGGGTCGGACGTGGCTGGCGGTCGGGGTCGGGGCTTAGGCCGATGCGGGGGTTGGTGGGGCGCGGGGGGTTATGGAGCTATGGCCTGGGAGGAGGGCTGGGGTCGGACGTTCCGGGCGGTGGGGCCGGGCCCGAGGCAGTGAGTGGCAGGACGAAGGGGGTTATTCTGCTGCCGGGTGTCCCGGGCCCAGCAGTGATCGCCGCCTGTGCTCCCCACCGCCCCCGGCGGGATTGTCCCCGAAATCATCCGGGTTCTGCCCGGGCAGTTCGGACTCGCGGACTCCGGCGCTGTCCCCGCTCGCTCCCGCTGCCGGGTTGAGTGGAAAGCTGCGGGCTGCGGCCCGCTCCCCTGGGTTCGGCTGTTTCCGCGGCTCTGCCAGGCCGGAGTGCACGGCCCGGTTCCGGCGGGTGGTCCCTGGGAGCTTCGTGTTTCTGGACAGTCTGACGGGTTTAAACACAAACCAAACCTCTGTCCCCGCGGCCCTGCTCAACGTGGCCCGAGTTTAGGTTTCCCCGATGTGTAACCCCCTCCCCCCATCATCTGGCAGAGGGACCCCAGAGAGGTTTTAAGGGGGCACAAGATCACATGCCCTGGGCTTTGCTTCCTTAGCAACATTGCAAAACGAAAACCTCGGCTGCTCTGTGAGGAAAGCTGCCAACGGGCCTGTCAGCCGTGCTGTGCTGCAGGTGAGAGATTTTTCATTAAAAGCGAAGGCGTGGATTGACCCTGAATGCTTATTAGCGCACCACATGTTAGAAACGTTCCCATCACTTCCCCTTAAAAGTTTTCCGGCACCAGGGTCAAGCGACCGGATGGTTGCCGGGAAGCTACTCAGCTGTGGAACTCCTTGCCAGAGGGATGTGCACATGGGGCTGCTCTGCTCTGGTTTCAGTTTGCTTACAACTAAGTTTGGAAAGCTGAGATTTTGATGGTGAATGTTGATTTCACCACACACACAGGAAAAATGGCATTAATTGAAACTGACAGATAGGCAAAGTAAGAAAAACGCTGCTTGAGAACATATTAATTTGAATTAAGGATATTTACTTTGTGTATTTTGACATATGACGTAGATGTGATTTCATGATCACAACGCTTTAACTTTTTGAATCTGTCTAGCCATTAAATAATTGGCTGATACCCCCAATTTCCCACAACTGTGAATGTTTGAAATGAAAAATTGGGTGGAAAATGCTTAAAATCCTCATAGATAAGGTCACGGAGGATAGGTCTGTCAATGGCTACTAGCCAGGATGGGCAGAGATACAAAACCATCTGTCCCTAGCCTCTGTTTGCCAGAAGCTGGGAATGGGCGCCGGGATGGATCACTTGATGATTACCTGTTCTGTTCATTCCCTCTGAAGCATCTGGCATTGGCCACTGTCTGCAGACAGGATTGTTGGTCTGACCTAGTATGGCTGTTCTTTTATTGCACAGCTGGGATTTAAAGGTGTTAAAATGCTTCCCCCCCAAAAAAAGTCAAAATCCACACTGGGGGGGAGGACTGGACCCTGCAGTGGGGAACGGCACGTGGGGAAAGCAGGATTGCAGCCACTTCTGGGGTGGCTAGAAACAGCAGTGGGCATAGGGGGAATCAGGCAGTTTTGGCAATGTGCACTTGCATGGGGGGGGGGAAGGGGAAGGGCGGCCTAGTGGTTAGGGCCCCAGGCTGGCACTTGGGTACCCTGGGTTTCAGGGGGGACATGCCAACTCCTCTTGTGGACTCTGATTGCTTCTGTAAAGCAGGGATCCTCGTGATCCAGAGTCCCTTGGTGATCTGGGTCTTCCCAGGCCGGTGCTGATGCTGTGCCTGTTTCTCCCCACAGAATGGCCTACAAGGAGAAGGTGACCCCCGGCACTGGCAGCAGCCTGGCCAAGGTGAGCCAAGCTGGCAGGCTCGCAGACAGGGTTGGGAGAGCTTCTGTCGTGCCAGGTGCCGTCAGGGACCCTCTACCGCCGGCTGAGGTTGCGTAGACTCCCTGACCGAGATCAGGTGCTGAGCCAAAGTGAAAGCCCCTGCAGAGAAGGTGGAAGACAGATCGCTGATTCAGAGTGATCTAGGCAATCAGGCACAAGCGAAAAACGTGCGTTTGAGGGTGCTCAGTGTAGATGTCCAGCTACCACGGGCGTCGGCCATGCTTGCAGGCCAGGGGACTATCTCCTGGGAAGCAGAGACTCGGGGGGGGGGAGAGGGGAATCTGGGAGGTCATGGTGGATAATCAGCTGAATGCGGAGCTCCCAGTGCAACGCTGTGGCCAAAATGGCTAACATGGCCCTGGGATGTGTAAATGGGGGGATCCGGAGTAGGATCCGAGAGGTGGTGGTGTGTGTTTTTTTTTTTTGTTTTTTTTTTTTTTTTTTTTGTCCTCTCCCCCCTCCTCCCACCCCTTTCCCTTCTGGATTTGGCTGTGCTCTGACAGTGTGTCTGGTTCTGTTGCCACCAATTCAAACAGGGTGTGGATAAATTGGAGAGGGGTCAGTAAAGAGCCGCAAGAATGATTCAAGGCTTAGAAACCCAGCCTTGGAGTGAGAGATGCCAGAAGCTCGAGCTATTTAGCTTAACTCAAAGAAGGTCCCAGCCTGTAGATGTCTACACAGGGCACGACTATTTGACACTCTTCAGTGTAGCAGGCAAAGATCGAACGCGATTCAGCGGCCAGAAGTTGGAGCTAGCCAAACAGACTGGAAACGCGGCCTAAATTTTTTAGCAGTGAGAGGAATAGACCATTGGAGCAGCTGGTCACGGGGCCTGGTGGATTCTCCAACGCTGACATTTTCCCATAGAGATTGGCTGGTTTTCTAATAGGTCTGTGCTAGGTATTATTTTGGGGCTGTTCTCTGGCCTGTGCTTGACAGGAGGCCAGGCAAGGGAATCACCCCCGGTCCCTCTGGCTTTGGGATCTGAGGCGGTGAGGGCCAGCTGCCCGTGATCTCGGGCCTGGGAGCTGCTGGCTGCTGAACGCTCCCCTTTGTGCTCCACGCCGCCCACCGCGGCTGGTGTTCCGGGGTAGCTCTCATGTCCCGTCTGTTCTCCGCTGCCTGCCTATAACCCTCGGCTTCTCTTTCTCTCCCTGCCACAGTATGGGAAGCTGAAGGGGCGGGCCCCCCAGCAAGTCCGCCGGAAGGATCCCCACATGTCCACCGGCACCCCCTCCGAGTCACTGCTGGCACAGACAACCATGGCTTGCACCAATGAGCCAATCCCGAAGCCCTGCGACGTCCAGATGCCAGGTCAGAGGGGCAGATTGGGGGCCGGGTGTCTGACTGTGAGGGCAAGGCGAGCATTTCCCACACGGCAGTTGTGAGCTTGTGCCCAGGGGGGAATCGGTGCTTCCCCACAACCAAGCCTTGCCGTGACGTGGGAGACGAGGGTGCATCTGGGGAGCTGGGGGGCTTTTGGGCTTTTCCACGGGGGGGTCAGCTCTGCTCGGAGGCTTACTCGAACGCATTGTGGGAATGCCACAGCCCAGTGCAACTGGTGAGATCAGCCTCCTGGCTGCTCTTACTTTAGAGCCGGCGGCTGGGAGTTGAAGCCAGGCCAATTCAGAGTGGGGGGTAGATAAGGGATGACTTTTGAACGGGACAGGGAATGAACCATTGGCACAACGTGCCCCTGGCTGTTGCGGATTCTCCAACTGGGGCAATTTCTCAGTCCAGATTGGCCGCGTTTGGAACGGATCGGCCTTACCGCTGCCGGGCGTTCATTCGGGGCTGTCCCATGTCCTGCATTAGACAGGAGGGCAGAGCAGATGATCCTGGGGCTTCCCTTGGGATCTATGGGTCCAGGAGCTAAGAAGGGTGCACTGGTTCCTGGAAAGCAGCGTGCCCGAGATCGTGGTGGATGCTGGTTTAACCTGAGCTGTGGTGTGCGTCCCCCGTTTTTTCCCCCCCACCCCAATCCGTAAGCAGGGCAGCACGGAGAAGCGACTGGTGGTGGACAGACCCTCACCAGATTGGGCATCTGGGGCTGGGGCCCACTCTTCCCAAAGGGTGCGGCCAGATCAGCGGGGCCTCAGAAAACAGCCACGAGGCTGGCGTGGTGTTGGCAAAACGAGGGAGAAACGCAGGGAGCTCTGCCCGTAGCGTTAAGACAGGACTTGATGCTGGGCGAGGGCTTCCATAGAGACGGCTCAGCCCCGTTGGATCAGCCAGGCCAGTCTCCTGGCTCGCCCGGGCCAGAGGATCTCACCCGGCCACCTTGAAAGCCAAGTTACGGGCCTCAATCCACTAAAGCATCTTCTGGACGGGCCTCCTGACTGGATCCGATTTTCCCCCCCCCCCACCCCCCAATGCCGGACGAGCCCCTCTGTCCTGGGCGGATTGTTCCGATGGTTCCTCACCCTCCCGGATAAACACGGGGGCCTGCTTTGCAGGGCGGACGTGTCCAGCATGGGTTAGACCCAGGATTGCCTCACCTGCCGCGCCTCCGTCTCCTCCCGGTCCCAGATCCGATGTTCGCTTCAGCTCCCTTCCGCGGCTTGTCTCTGCCCCGTTCCTCAGCGTAACCTCTCTAAACCATGCGCGCTCCCCAGCATCGCCAGGTGCTTGTGTTGGGTGACCCTTTAGCGGAGTCCCTGCTTTCCGGGACTCAGGCCCCATTCTCTAGGGCTGGCCTGCATCCCTCGTTCCCAGATGTCTACCTTGGCAGGCGTGGCGGGCAGCTGCGGCCGGGGCTCCGAGATCTGCCGGGGAACCGGCTCCAGCTGAACGAGGGAGCTGGTGGATGGGGCATCGCTCGCGGTGTCTGGCTCAGCCGGGGGCACCCGTCATGTCTGGCCGATCGCTGGGACCTGTGGGGGGGGGGAGCAGCAGGGCACACTGAGTGGTGACTCTCTCTCTCCCTCCCTCTCTGCAGCTGTTCCGGGCGGGGTGCCCGCCAAGCCTAGCTCCAGTGCCCCGGTGGTGCAGCCCACTCCCCAGTGAGTGTCTCTGTGGGGAGTGGGGGTTGGCTGGGATGGGGGCACAGAGCTCGGGGGAGGGGGGTGTTTGGAGAAGGTTCCCTGGCAGTGAATTAATGGGATGGGGGGGCTGATGCCCCCTCACCCTGCTCAAGGCGGTTCCCTGGAGATCTGCTGTCTGGGCTGGGGAGACCAGGGGTTGTGGGGGGGGCTCTGGGGCATTCAGACCTGGGGGGGACTCCGCTTCAGGGGAGGGGATCTGGGGCAGCCAAACTCCTGCTGCCTCAGGGTTCCTTTGGCATCCCTTGTTCTGCCCCCGCTCCCTGTCTCTAAACTCCCCTGCTCTCCCTGCCCCCCAGGAGAGTTTTCACCATCAACGACTTCGATATGGGGCAGCGGCTGGGCAAGTTCAGGACGTGTACCTTGCCCGGGAGCACACGTCTGACTCCATCGTGGCGCTCAAGGTGCTGCTCAGGTCGCAGATAGAGAAGGAAGGCATGGAGCACCAGCTGCGGCGGGAGATTGAGATCCAGTCCCACCTCCAGTGAGTGGCGACGGGTGCAGGTTGGGGGGGGCTCTCACCGAATACCCCACGGGCTGGGGCTTGACCCTGGGGAGGGATTGATAGGGGCAGTGGGGGGAGGCCCATAGCCCAGCCTGTAAAGGAGATTGGGAAGCAGAAGGGACGTGATTCCAGGCCGAGACACCCCCAGTGACCGATGTCCCGAGCCGTGCCTCCGGCGGAGGGATCTGGGGCAGGGAGGCTGCAGTCTCTGCCCCATGCCAGGGCAAGGTGCAGGCTCCCCCATTGGGGGTTGGGGGAGACCCCCCCACTGACCTGCCCCTTGGTGTGACTGGGACGCAGCAAGATCTGAAGGGTCCCCGGCTAGTAAGAGGGTGGAGGGTGCTGGTCGTGCGTGGCGCTGGGAGGGGCGCTGTCCACATACTCCACTGCAGCTCCGACAGCCCCCCCGCCTTTGGCCCGCAGGCACCCCAACATCCTGCGCTTCTATGGCTCCTTCCATGACAAGAAGCGGATCTACCTGATCCTGGAGTACGCGCCCCGTGGCGAGCTCTACAAGGAGCTGTGGAAGTGCGGGCATTTCGATGAACAGAAAACTGCCACAGTGAGTCCGGTGGAGGGGGACACCCGTTCCTGGCTGGGAGCACGTGGTCCATAGACACCCTCCCTTCCCCCCACTAGATACAGGCCTGGCACGCAGCGTCTCCACCTTGTCAGGGAGGGCAGAGAGGTCTGGTCGGCGGGGCACTGTCTGCGGGTCCGGACTCCTGGGTTCTCTCCCTAGCTCGGGGAGGGGAGTGGGGGATAGTGGTTAGAGCAGGGTGGGCTGGGAAGTAGGACTCCTGGGCTGTATCCTGGCTCTGTCCCTGGCCTGCTGGGTGCCCTTGCCCTTTTTCTCCTCTCCGTTGCCTCAGTTTCCCCATCTGTGCACTGGTTGGCAGGGAGATGACAATACCGGTTTACTGATGAAAAACCTTAGGTGAGAGCTGAGGATCCTTCTATATTTTTCCACCTACCGGCAGGGGCCAAGATGCTCAGTCCCGGGGCCCTGGTACCCCTAGGGGCACTGGGCTGCAGAGACCTGGGGGGGGGGGGACGGGGGCTCAGCATGGGGTGCCCTCCCTGGCTGTCACGGGTAGCCCCAATGCCCCAGGTTGGCACTATGGGGTGCTGTGCTGCAGAGAGCAGAATAGCATCGGGCCGGGGGGTGTAAATGTTCTGGGGTTTTTTCTGCCCTAAAATTTCTTTTTTAACCTGTTCGCCCGTGTTTTGGGGGCAATGCGACGGGGCCGTAGGTGGCAGGTGGGAATTTTCCTCTCCTCCAATGGCTGGATTTCAGGGAGTGGTGGGGAATCAGAGGCGGGATTCCTGTGGGCCGGGGGCCCGTGCTGACAGCCCGTGCTCTGCTCCCGCAGGTCATGGAGGAGTTGGCTGATGGGCTCATCTCCTGCCACAGCAGAAGAGTGATCCACCACATCATCAAGCCGGAGAACCTGCTCCTGGGCCTAAAGGGTGAGCTGAAAATCGCAGACTTTGACTGGTCTGTGCACGCCCCCTTGCTCAGGTGAGAGCTGGCTGGAGCTTGGGGAGGGGGGCAGAGACAGGGGAGGGGGTCCCGGCACTCACCCCCCACCTCACCCCACTGCAGGCAGAAGACCTTGTGCGGCACACCGGATTACCTGCCCCCTGAGATGATCAAGGGCAAGACGCATGACGAGAAGGTGGATCTGTGGTTCATCGGGGTGCTGTGTTACGAGATGCTGGTGGGACACCCGCCCTTCAAGAGCCCCACCCATACAGAGACATACTGCCGCATCACCAAGGTGAGTCGGGGTGGGGCTGCCCTGCCCCAGAAGTGGCTGCCTTAGACCCATGGGAGGGGTCCCTGTATAAATAGCTGCCTCACCCCCAAGATGGCTGCATCTCCGTGCCGGGGGAGGGATCCCTGTAAACAGCTGCCCTGCCCCAGAGGGATGTGGCAGAAGAACTCCAGGAACACTGGGGGGTCCTGCTGTGGGCTCCGGCTGCCGGTGGGTGACCAGCCCCTGGGAAGGGTCCAAGTCTGGGCTGATCTGCGTTCTCACCCTACAGGCTGAGGGCATTGCCCCAGCTCCAAGCGGGAAGACGCATCCTCCCCTAGATCCCACAGCAGGGGAGAGAACCCAGGCGTCCTAGCTCTGTGTCCCCCCCTCCCATCTCCCCTTGCCAGGCTCTGACTCCCCCTCCCCCCGGCAGGTGGATCTACAGTTCCCGCCATCCATGTCGGAAGGTGCCCGGGACCTCATTACCAAGCTGCTGCGCCATGATCCGGCCGAGCGGCTGCCGCTGCCGGCCGTGCTGGAGCACTCCTGGGTGAAGGCCAACTCCCGCCGCGTGCTGCCCCCCGTCTTCACCCGGCCCCGATCCTCTAGCCCCATGGCAGTTTTTCGCCCCTCGGAAGCAGGCACAGGAAGCGCCAGCCAGGCCTGTCCACTCCCTGCCCCGTCAGGTGCCACCCCTTTCTTGGCTCGTGCCAGCCAGCGGGCACGAGGCCGCCGCACCCGCTTGCGCTTTTAAAGAAAGCTGCTGGCTACTGGGGCATCAGCCAGGCTCTGGCCTCGCAGGGTTTCCCAGCTATCACTTGAGCCCCCTCCCGCCCCCCCCCCGGGCCTGGAGGGGGAGGAGGGCGGGTCTGTGCCTGCCTCCTTTCCTGTGTGTGGGGCATGGGGGGACCAGTCTTAAATGTAGGCAGCGGGGTGCCGGCACTCCCTGCCCCTCTGCTCACCTTTAATAAAAGTTGGAGTTTGTTTGCCATGGGCTCCTGTTGCCTGTTTGGGGGATGGGGGGCAACCAGCTGGGCCTGTAGAGCCAGGATCCCCGGTGGGGGGCTGGGCCCCATGGATCTGGGTCACGCTTTCTTGCTCCACTGGCATTGCTGGGGAGCAGCAGGGGCCCCGGTGCCCTTGGCTGACTGGGCTCACGAATCAAACCCGGCCCCCTGGCTTGGGGTGGGGGGGCTCATCCACTGCACAGTCTCCCCTGCCACGGGCTTACGGGGCAGGCGGGGGGAGGAGATGGGAGGTTCCATTGCCCCATCTCCCTGCTGCAGAGGATGTGGGGGAGGAGAGGGGGCAGTGGGAGTTGCCCCCCACTGTCTTCCTCAGAGTGGGGGTGGGGGTCCCAACCCATGGCCCTGACCCCACCCTATGGCCACAGGCCCCCCTCCCACCCACAACCTCGCCTAGGGGGCTGGGGCCACGAGGCCTGAGAGCCTTTATCTGCCCCTTGGTGCCCCCCACTCCTTCACCTTCCTCCTGCTGACCCCCTCCCTTCAGCTGCCCCCTCTTCACCCAACCCCAGGCCTCTTATCTGCCCCCCATGCTCCTTGATCTGCTGTCCCTTCCCCTTCCTCTGCCCATGCCACTTTTCTGCCCCTCTTACCTGCCCCTCCCCCCTCAACTTCGCCCTTGACACCCCACCCCCTGGTTGCCCCTCCAGCAGCTCCCCTTGCTGTTCTTCCGCCCCCCCCACCCGAGGTGCCCTGCCCCCACGCTGCAGAGATTGCAGAGGGGAGCCGTTGCTCTTCCCCCCCTCCCCGGGTGCCCGGATGCGTGAGCCCGGCTGCCATCTTCCCTGCTCGGCTCAGGGACCCCCACCACTCGCTGACTCGCGCCCGCCGCCGCTGCAGACATGTGAGTAACCCGCCCCCCCTGCAAGGCGGGGAGCAACGTGCAATAGTCCCTGGGCTGCATTGTCCCAGGTGCATGCCTGAGCCAGGCTCTCCCTGCCCCCACCCGGGAAGGGGGCGCTCAGGGTTAGGGTATAGGGTAGGGTTAGGGGTTAGGGTGCAGAGTAGGGGCAAGAGCCAAATCCCAACACAGGCTAGACGGGCCCAAGGGACAGGTCAGGGCGGCAGAGAGCGGGCAGAAACCAGGCTAGAGAGATGCACACCCCGGTTGTGTCCAACTGGCTGTAGCATTGTCACCCCAGACGCCTTTGCGTGTCTCCAGATGTGCGTATGCACCCCTAGAAGTGCCCAGCTGTGCTTGTTTGTCTGTGGGGGGAGTGCCAATGCCGTGTGTGTGCATGTGCACCCCAGCACTCTGTGTGTGTGCCCAGTTGTGTGTGTTTGCACACCCCTGCTCTCTGCCTCTTCTCTTTGGAGATTTCCTGCTGCATTATGTCCCCTCATCTTGGCAGTCAGATTCACCCACTCAGCCTGTGCCCACCCGCTCCTAGCTCCCCCATGTCTCTCCCCCACAGCTCAGTCAGCCCCCGGGCCCCGACAGCCCCATCTTCCTGCCCAGCGACTCAGAGTGGGACTGGACCCTGGCCAAGACCTGGGTGCCCAACACCGATTTCCTCATGCCCGAGGCAGTCAGCCACTTGCTGCTCACCCACCTGATGGAGGCCTTCGTCCTGGCCACCCTGTGCCAGCTGCCCCTGTGCCACCCACTCTTCAAGGTGAAGGAGGAGCCAGGGCGCCAGAGGGCTCCCGGTGTGCTGCCAGCTGTGCCCAGCTGTGTAGCAAATGTGTGTGCATGCCAGATGTGCGCATGGGTATGCCAGAGGTGCCCAGCTGTGCAGCTGACATGCAGTTGGGTCCAAATGGATCAGTGTGAGTATATCAGATATCCCGGAAGGGCCCGGCTGGGTGGGCGGGGGTGTGTTATCTGTGTGCTGCCAG
The DNA here is from genome assembly GCF_026122565.2 of Emydura macquarii macquarii. Lineage (NCBI taxonomy): Eukaryota > Metazoa > Chordata > Testudines > Chelidae > Emydura > Emydura macquarii. The sequence continues at coordinate 30,709 of NW_027133050.1, forward strand.
CTGTGAACAGATGGGATGGGGGGGGCCATAGGCCAGGAGAGTGTGTGTGTGTGGTGCCCAGCTCCTGCAGAGGTGTATTGTACCGTGCGCTGCCCCACTGTTCACGCGGGAAGAGCCTGACAGTGACAGCTTGCCAGACGGGCCCCCCTGCCTGCCCTCCAGATGTGCACCGTGGCCTGGGTGCAGGCCAGATGTGCCCGGCATGCCAGGCTGGGGTGGGCGGGCATGGCTACCTGCTAACCCTCACCCCTCCCACCCCCTGTGTCTCTTCTCTTCCCCAGCTCCTGATGCCCCACACACACTACACACTGCACATCCACGTCCGGACCAGGACCCTGCTGCTCCGACACGGAGGGATTTTTGATAAGGTAAGAGGGGCATAAGACCTGGCTACCAGTCCCCCTTTACCTCACCCCCACTGTAACCACTAGCCCCCACTCCCCTCCCAGAGCCCAGATAGAATCCAGGAGTCCTGGCTCCCAGCCCCCCCTGCTCTAACCCACCAGCCCCCACTCCCTTCCCACAGCCAGGGCCAGAACCCAGAAGTCCTGACCCCCAGCCCCGCACGTGTACCATGGTGCACTTAGTGTTGTGTGATGGGGTCCAAACTACTCACTGCGGATGCGCCTCTCGGGGGCTGATCAGGGAATTTGCTCACCACTAGCCGGATGCCCCTGATTGCTCCTGGTTGCTCAGCCGCTGCCTCAATCTTACCCTCAGGGTCGCCTTCTTCTCTGGGGCTCTGCTTGAGTTCTCCACTCCCAGGGGGTCCATCGTGTCTCTCGGGAGAAGCCAACCCTCAGCCCTCCAAGGCCGTCTTCTCTCCAAGGCTCTGCCGTTTCCCCAGTTCCAGCCCAGGGACCCTACGCTCCACGTCTCTGGTCTAGACACTCCCAGACCTGGTTGCTCTGCTCTATTCTGATGCCCCTGGGTTTACCACCTGTCCGAGCTTTCCTCCTCTCCCCAGGGTTACTTCCCCCTTTGGCTTCTTCCCCATGAACTTGAGCAAACCCCCCTCTTGGTCCAGGAGTCATTGCAGACGTTTTCCCCCTGCAGCCCCCTTCCGTTCTCAGCGTCACAGACGCACCCCGCCTTTTCCTCCTCAGCTGAGCTTCATCCTTAATTAAGTGTTATCGAACCCCGGCTCCCCTTCCAGGAGAAGCCTGTGAGGTTCCTTGGCCCATGTAACCACCCCACACTGTGGCGGACTGACTCTCTGCAACACGAGACGCCTGCGTTGTCTTAGATTCGGAGGATCCTAGAAGATGAGGGTTGGAAGGGACCTCAGGAGGCATCTAGTCCCCCCCCCGCCCCGGCTCAAAGCAGGAACAACCCCGTCTAAATCATCTCAGCCAGGGCTTTGTCAAGCCAGGTCTTAAAAACCTCTAAAGATGGAGATTCCCCCACCTCCCTAGGTAACCCATTCCAGTGCTTCATCACCCTCCTAGGGAAAAAGCTTTTCCTAATGTCCAACCTAGACCTCCTGCCCTGCAACTTCAGACCGTTGCTCCTTGTTCTGTCATCTGCCACCACTGAGAACAGCCTAGCCCCATCCTCCCTAGAACCCCCTTTCAGGTAGTTGAAGGCTGCTATCAAATCCCCCCTCATTCTTCTCTTCTGCAGACTAAACAAGCCCAGTTCCCGCAGCCTCTCCTCATAAGTCTTGTGCTCCAGCCCCCTGATCATTTTCCTTGCCCTCCGCTGGACTCTCTCCAACTTGTCCACATCCTTTCTGTAGTGGGGGGCCCAAAGCTGGACACAATATTCCAAGTGCGGCCTCCCCAGTGCCGAATAGAGGGGAATAATCACTTCCCTCCATCTGCTGGCAATGCTCCTCCCAATGCAGCCCAATGTGCTATTAACCTTCTTGGCAACCAGGGCACACTGCTGACTCATATCCAGCTTCTTATCCACTGTAACCCCCAGGTCCTTTTCTGCAGAACTGCTGCCTAGCCCGTCGGTCCCAGTCTGTAGCCGTGCCTGGGATTCTTCCCTCCCAAGTGCAGGACTCTGCACTTATCCTTGTTGAACCTCATCAGATTTCTTTTGGCCCAATCCTCCAATTTGTCTAGGACACACTGTATCCTATCCCTGCCCTCCAGCGTATCTACCACTTCCCCTACCTTAGTGTCACCTGCAAACATGCTGAGGGTGCGATCCACCCCATCCTCCAGATCATTAATGAGTGTTGTAACAGAGAGGGCTCAGACACTGAAAGCTGTGTGTGTGGTCCCTTCCCAGGGCGTGAGCATGGGCCGAAAAGGGCTGAACGTGCTGATGGCCAAGGCCATGCAACAGGTGACGTATGACTCCCTGTGTGTCCCTGACGACATCGAAGCCCGGGGGGTCAGCTCCATCGCCAACTACTTTTACCGGGACGATGGGCTGAAGGTATGGTCTGCCATTGAGAGGTAAGGGCTGCAGCGGGGGCTGAGGGAGGGGGTGGGAAAGAAAAGAAAAAATCTAACCTGGGGAGTCCCCATGGGGCCTCGAGCTCGTCGGAAAAATGGATTCCCCATCCCATGGGAAAATCCCACGCTTTCACAGAGGGAAAAGTCCACATCTGACATCAAACAAAACTCCCCCAAAGTTTTGCTCTGGGTCAGCTGGGAAGGGTTGGTTTTGACACAGCCACGATGTCTTCGGTTCAGCCTGGAACCCGATGCAAGCTGTGGTTAGCTCCTATCAAAATCAAAGGCATTTTGAAAGGAGAAACCATGGCACGAGAAACCGAAACCTTCCCTCCGGGGAACGGCAAAAATGGGAAGGGCGACATCGTCTAGTTCTGGCTCCACGCTAATCCTGGGCCGAGTCACGTTCTCCATAGCCCGAGCGGGAATGTCCCCATGGCCGTTTCTCGGTCCCTGGTCTCGGCCAGGGTCTTTTCAGCGCCTGGTGCAACAGGGGCACTGATCTATTAGGGTCTTGAGGTGCTATGGGACTGAGCCAGGTGCTGTATAGACCTTGAAGAAGACAACTAAAGGAGGAAAAGACCAAGGTCTGGGGCGGGAATTGCCCAGCTCAAGAGCAGCCGGAGACTCTATGGCAATGCCGGGAACCGAACCCAGAACTTTTGTTTCTTCGAATTAATTACTCCTGAGTTTACACTGGCACCACTGTTAATTTGAATTAAGGTGCCTGTAAAATGAAATTAATAAGACCACCTCTGCAAGTGGTGTAGCGCCTAATTCAAATTTATTAATTCGAATTAGTGTCAGTGTGAATGTAATGTTAGTCTGCTGCCATAACCAGCCCAGAAAGGAGGTTGATGACCGGGACTCTCGGTCCCGGGGCGGCTGCGTGGCAGAGCTGAGCCGCTTTGGTTAACTGCCCTGGATGGGTCTGCAGCATATATCCTGGTGCCACTGTTTCCCCGCATCCTGACTTCCATCTCTGGCACCGGTGGACAAACTGGGTTCTCTCTTTGAGTGATTGCTCATATCCATTCCATTATAGGTGTGTGCGCGCCCTGTGCACAGATACCCGGAACTTTTTTCCCCTTAGTGAGCCCTGTATGGTCGGCCCAGGCTCCCCCTGGAGTACCGCGCTCATGCCGTGGTACATAGGGCACCGCCGACCCTGTGGGCCCTCAGTTCCTTCTTTCCGCCTGTGACGGTTGCTGAAACGTTTGCCTCTTGTTGTGGCAAGTAGCACCCTTTAGCGTTTAATAGTTTATTGTTCGAGTTAAGTAGTAGATGCCCTTAGGGGCTTGCGGTTGAGCCATGCCTGGCTCCACCGGCTTTAAAGCCTGCACGTCATGCGCTAACGCTTTCCCTGTGATTGACCCTCACGATTGCTGCCTCCGTTGTCTCGGAGAATAGCATAGAAAGGACAATGTAAAATCTGTAAGGCCTTCAAGCCTGGACCCAGAAAGAATGGGACTCCCGGCTGAAGGCGATACTGATGGAGTCCGCGATCTGCCCGGACTCCGAACCATCCCTATCTCCGGCAGCAACGAGCGTTTCCCCAGCCTTGGTGGCCCCCACGTCCAAGGGAGCCGAGCGGAAGTACTATGTCCCCAAGGAGGGCTTTGACTTTTTGTATACTCATCCTACCCCAGGGACTTTGCAGGTCGATGCCGTTAACCAGCGGGATCAGCAGGGCAGCCAGGGCAACACCCCCAAAGACAAAGAGAGCAAAAAACTGGACCTCTTTGGCCGCAAGATGTATTCTACTGCAGCCCTGCAGCTGAGGATCGCAAACCACCAGGCGCTCCTCGGGAGGTATAACCTCAACTTGTGGTCCTCGCTGCAGAGGTTTGCTCCGGTGTTGCCCCCAGACCAAGCGGCAGATTTCACCACCGTTACCCAAGAGGACGCTGTGGTGGCGGCAACTGCCTTACAAACTGCCAGTGATGTGGCAGACTCCGCCAGCAGGGCCATGGCTACGGCCATCGTCATGCGACGCTGCTCCTGGCTCCAGGCGTCGGGGCTATCCCAGGAGATCCAGCAAGCCATCCAAGACTTACTGTTTGATGGCACTGGCCTCTTTTCTGATAAAACAGATGGAAAGCTTCATGCCCTAAAGGAGTCCCGGGCTACACTGAGATCCTAGGGCTTTATACCCCGCAGGCCTTGAGGCAGCAGTCTTGGCCTCAGGCTCAGAGGCAGCCTCAGCCCCCTCCTAGGCTGCCCCCCAGACCCGCCCAACCCAGGAGAGGTCAGGACCGGTACCAGGCGCCCAACTGCCATGACCATCAAGGGTCCTCGGCAGGATCCCAGCAAGGCCCAAGCAATGGCCAGGGTAACAATAAAGGTCAATTTTGATGGGGCACACGAGGGTGGCACTCCTCATTTCCCCCTGGATCTCTCCCAGCCTTTTGCCCACAGGCTCCAGCCACACTATGCCGAGTGGGAAGCTGTCACTACGGACCGTTGGGTCCTCGGGATAGTTCCGCGGGGCTATGCCCTGCAGCTTACGGCCTTCCCCGCGGACTCTCCGCCTACCCCGTCCCTCTTCAGGGACCCCTCTCACGAGCAATTCCTCACACAGGAGGTTAACTCCCTCCTCCGGCTGGGGGCTGTGGAAGAGGTTTCCCCCACAGGAAAGGGGAAGGGGATTTTACTCACGGTGTTTCCTGATCCCCGAGGCCAAAGGGAGCCCGAGGCCAATACCAGATCTCCGTCGTCTGAACAAATTCATCAGACACCTCAAGTTCCGCATGGTGTCTCTAGCCTCCATCATTCCTATGCTAGATCCAGGGGACTGATATGCTGCCCTCGATTTCAAGGATGCATATTTTCATATTTCTAGCCTCCCCGATCAAAGAAGGTTCCTCAGGTTCATGGTAGCTGGCTGCCACTACCAGTTCCCGACCCTGCCATTTGGCCTCTCGTGAGCCCCCAGGGTCTTTATGATATGTATGGCAGTGGTGGCGGCCCACCTGCACCACAGGGGAGTCCAGATCTTCCCACACCTGGATGACTGGCTGATACGGGGCAGGTCAAGGGCCCATGTGAGGAACAGCCTAGCACTCACCTGTGCAACGTGCACCAGACTGGGGCTGCTCATCAACGAGCAGAAGTCCATGCTCACCCTGGTGCAGTGCATAGACTTCATAGGGGCCACCCTGGATGCCACCCAGGCCAGAGCCTTCCTCCCACGGCCTTGATTCGAGACCATGGCCGCCATAATCGCCGATCTCCACAGGTCCCCCATGACAACAGCCAGGCATTGCCTCCAGCTGTTGGGACGTATGGCGGCATGGACGTATGCGGTGAGGCTGGCTTGCCTCAAGCTCAGGCCTCTCCAAGGGTGGTTGGCCTCGGTACATGTACCAGCAAGGCATTCGTTGAACAGGGTGGTCACTGTTCCCACCCAGGTACTGTCCTCCCGGGATTGGTTGAGGGAGCCGGGGGAAGTTCTGAGGGGCGTCCCCTTCAGAGATTTAGCCCCATCAGTAAGACTGATTACGGATGCCTCAGATGTGGGATGGGGGGAGCCCACATCATCAGCGACATGAGCACATAGGGGCTCTGGTCGGCAGACGAGAGGTGTCTTCACATCAACGTCACGGAGCTCAGAGCAGTCCGCTTGGCCTGCAACGTCTTCCTCAGATTTCTGAGGGGCAGAATGGTTCAGGTCCTCACGGACAATACAGCAGCCATGATCTACATGAACAGGCAGGGGGCGGCTCCTCGGCCTTGTGCCAGGAGGTCGTCTGCCTTTGGGACTTAGCAGTGAGGCACGACTTTCATATATCCGCCTCTCACCTCCCGGGGGTCAGGAACGCCGAGGCGGATCGCCTTAGCAGGTTGTTCTTACCCCGCCACGACTGGTCACTGCACCCGGAGGTGGTGACTTCGATCTTCCAGAAGTGGGGGGTTCCCCAACTGGACCTGTTCGCGTCGTCCTGGAACAGGAAGTGCCCGAGGTTCTGCTTGCTCCGGGGTCCCTCTCCGACACGTTCCTCCTAGACTGGACGGGGACCTTCATGTATGCATTTCCCCCCATTCCGCTCCTGTCCCAAGTCCTCTTGAAAATCAAGAGAGACGGAGCGGACGTCATACCGATTGCACTTGCATGGCTGAGGCAGCACTGGTACAGCATGCTGCTCGACCTGTCTATCGACATGCCGATCCCACTCCCGAGGCGCTACGACCTGCTGTCACAGGACCAGGGTTGCCTGCTGCACCCGGACCTGGATTCACTCCACTTGACGGCATGGAGACTCTGTGGCTGACGGAGGGAGAGAGAGCCTGCTCGGCGCAGGTCCAACAGATTCTCCTGGGCAGCAGAAAACCTTCCACTCAGGTTGTGTATCGGGCCAAGTGGAAACGGTTTACCTGTTGGGCAGAGTCCCGGGGCATCCCACCGAGCGGTTCGCCCATACAGGTGATTTTGGAGTACCTGCTCCATCTAAAGCTCTAGGGTCTAGCACTGGCCTCCCTGAAGGTGCACCTGGCGGCTATTTTGGCCTTCCACCAGCCAATGGAAGGACGATCCCTGTTCTCCCACCCCATGTCAGTCAGGTTCCTCAAGGGGGTGGACAGGCTGTACCTGCAGGTCCGTGACCCGGTGCCTCCCTGGGATTTGAACCTGGTCCTCACCATGTTGACAGGACCCCCCTTCGAGCCCTTGGCTACATGCCCGTTGCTCGTCCTCTCCTGGAAGGTAGTCTTCCTGGTGGCCATTTCATCGGCTAGGAGGGTCTCCGAGATAAGAGCTTTGACCTCGGAGACCCCCTACATGGTCTTTTACAAAGATAAGGTCCGACTGAGACCCCACCCGGCTTTCCTGCCTAAGGTGGTGTCTCAGTTTCATTATAACCAGGATATCTTCCTCCCTGTGTTTTTTCCTAAACCACACGGTTCGGAGGAGGAGCGGCGATGGCACTCCCTGAATGGCAGACGAGCCCTGGTCTACTACATCGAGCGGACCAGGCCGTTCCGGAAGCCAACACAGCTGTTCGTGGCAGTGGCGGACCGGATGAAAGGCTCACCTGTGTCCACCCAGTGCATCTCTACCTGGATCACCGCCTGTATCAGGACCCGCTATGAGCGGGTGAAGGTGCCGCTTCCAGGAGCTGTGACAGCGCACTCCACCAGAGCCCAGGCCTCATCCGCGGCCTTCCTGGAGAGGGTGCCCCTGCAGGACATCTGCAGAGCAGCGACCTGGTCGTCGGTCCACACCTTCACGTCCCACTATGCCATCATACAACAGGTGAGAGAGGACGCGGGCTTCGGCAGAGCTGTACTGGCAAGGGTGGCTCAGTGCTGACTCCTACCCACCTCCAAGGTATGGCTATTTAATCACCTATAATGGAATGGATATGAGCAATCACTCAAAGAGAGAAAACAGGGTTACTTACCAGTAACTGTTGTTCTTCGAGATGTGTTGCTCATATCCATTCCAAACCCATCCTCCGTCCCCACTGTTGGAGTCGGCAGAAAGAAGGGACTGAGGGCCCGCAGGGTCGGCGGTGCCCTATGTAGCACGGCATGAGCGCGGTACTCCGGGGGCACCTGGGCTGACTCTACGGGGCTCGCTAAGGGGGAAAAAAGTTCCGGGAATCTGTGCACGGGGTGCGCACACACCTATGATGGAATGGATATGAGCAACACATCTCGAAGGACAACAGTTACTGGTAAGTAACCCTGTTTTTCCCCTCCTGTGAAAACTCTTGAGATTTCAAAGATATTTCTGGCCCAAATCAGGAGGAAAAGTTAAATTCATAGAAATGGTCACAGTTCCGAAAATCCAAACAAACACACAAAAGCAAACACCCACAAAAACACATAAGACACACACAAACATAAAAACAAAAACACAAAAAAACATACACATACCAACACAAACACAAACCCACAAACACCCCAAAGCACACAAACACCTACAAAAAAACACAAACACAAACTCACAAAAATAACCACAAACACCCATCCACAAACAAACACAGAGACAAACACGCAAAACCAAACACACACCCTCAAACACACAGCCACAGACTTACCAAAACAAAAACAGACATCCACAAAAACACACACAGAGACTCTCAAAAACACACACATACAAACTAACAAACAAATCCTTATGCATCAATCGGAATGTTTTCTTTCAATGCTTTCCAAAAGTTTCATTTAGATTTCGACCTTTATTTTAAAAAAGAAATTTTCATTTTGTTTTTAACTAATTAGCAGTGATTTCAAACAGAAAGTGGGAAAACCAGAACCTTTGGTTTCCAAAACGATGCAACATTTGCAATCGTTTCTTCTTCTCCCCACTAAATTTTCCGAGTTGGGAAATCCACCGAACCCGACCTTCCCCCACCATGTGGGTGAATTATGATATTTGTGGGTGGAAAAGGGCTTTGTAGAGAAATTCCCGCAGGTGGCAGGCACGCTCTGAGCACCGGAGGGAGATCTCTGCTCGGGGCATAACTTCTGGGTGGGGCAAAGAGAGAGGGCTGATTACGGGCAACACACCCAGAACTGGGCATCAACCCACATGGGCTGACACTTCTCTCCTCTTCCCAGCTTCATCTCTAGTATCGTCTAGCACTATTACCGCAGCGACGCCCACATCCAGGTAGATGGTGAACTGCAGGCCTGGACAGACAAGATCTTCCATGAAAGCTTCCTGGGGATCCAGGAGTCTGCTATGGGCCATGGGAATGCAGAGTCACCAGGCTCTATGCAGGGGACGTCTCTGGACTGGGCGACACAGGAGGCCAAATGACGGTGGCTCAGATCCCAGCTGGTGTCAATGGGCGTCCCTTCAGTGGGATCGATACTGATTTCCACCTGCTTCAGGAGGTGACAGAGGAATTACTCACTCAGTTACCTTGACATGGAGACAGAGGGACAAGGACCCCGAGGGCAAGCGGCCCTAGAGGTTGGGGTCATGATCCTGGGAGGGGAGAAAAGTCCCCAACCCCCCAGGGACAGGCTGGCCTGTTGGGTCGCGGGTCACAGCAGTTGGGAGGGGGCTGTGGGAACAACCCCCCCACCCCGCATGGGAACATGAGCAGCGGGGAGCTGGCACGGGGTGGAGCTGAGACCTGGTGCAGGGGAGCGATTCCCTGAGGGAGGCTCTGGCAGAGGGAGGCAGCGAAACCATCTCAGCTGGTTCCCAGCCACGGAGCCACAGATCAGAGCCAGGCCAGTGACGCCTTTTCTCCATCCTGCAGGCTTTCCCTCCTCTCTGCAGAGCATCTCCGAGCTGGTCAAGTACCTGACCATGTGGATCTACTGCTGCTCAGCCCGGCACGCCGCCCTCAATAACAGGCAGGTAAGACGAGGCCAGCCAGGCCACCCAGGGCCCCATTCCCTGCCCCATACCAGGGCCTGGGGTCCAGCCAGCGACCCACCATCCCTGCACCCCGTTGTGCCCTGGGGTCCAGCCACCAAGCCCCCCACCCCCAAACTCCTGGCTGCCCTGACTCCCAGCCCTCAGGGAGACCCCAGACCCCCATAGCCATGCTCAGCCCCAACCCATCCACACCCCTTCACCTCCCCACCCAGTGCCCATGGGTGAGATGCTGGCAAAGCCCAGGTCCCCTGGCTGAGCCGGGTCTTGCCCATGCAGGTGCCCCCCAGGAGGGGCGGCCTAGGGGTCCCCGGCTGCACTGACCGCAGGGTCTCTCTGGGCCGCAGTATGACCTGGGCGCCTGGATGCCCTATTTCTCGCCGTCCATGAGGAACCCCCCCACGCACTGCCAAGGGCACCACCTCCCTGGAGAGCTACCTGGACACCATCCCGGAGGTCAACACCACCAGCCTCATCCTCTTCACGCTCTGGATCATGTGCTGCGAGCCGGGTGACTCGGTGAGGACATGGGCGCAAAGGGACGCTGTGGAGCGGGCAGCAGGGCAGAGATCAGTAGGGGGTGTTGTGGGGTGGGGATCAGTAGAGGGCGCTGTGGGGCAGGGAGCAGGGCGGAGATCAGCAGGGGGCGCTGTGGGGCGGGGAGCAGGGCAGGGATCAGAAGGGAGTGCTGTGTGGTGCCCTCCTTCCTTGGCCTAAACTCTTCTCAGTCTGGCTACACAGTCATGAAACACCTTCCCCACACTGCAGGGCAGATATGGGAACCCTGTAAAATCAGTTGCCCCGCACCAGAGGTAGACGCATCTCAGCGCCAGGTGAGGGAGCCCTTCGGTGCTCTCCCTCACCACTCTCCCATTCCCTTGCAGAGACCCCTGGGCATGTACCCCGACGAGCACTGCACAGAGGAGGAGCCCAAGTGGCTGATCACAGCCTTCTAGGGGAGCCTGGCCCAGATCTCCCAGGAGGTCCAGGAGAGGAACAAATCCCTGTCCATCCCCTACCGCTACCTGGATCCCCAGCAAGTCGAGAACAGCACGTCCATCTGAGCCTGGCGGGCAAGCCCCTGGGACAGGCCCCGCGCGGCCCCTGTGAATGCTGACCCCATCGCGTCGGTCCTGTAATCCTGTCCCGGGAGCAATAAAACCACAGACTGGTTCCACTTTGAATGGCTGATTATGTTGAGTGGGTTAGAGCAGGGATGCTGGGAGCCAGGATTCCTGGGTTCTCTCACTGTCTCTGGGAGGGAAGTGAGGTCTGGTGGGTTAGAGCTGGGGGCCTGGGAGCCAGGACTCAGAGTTGCTGCAGACTTTCAGAAGATGGTATCACTAGGGCAGCTGAAGAGATTTCTGCTTTTTCCCCAGTCTGTGAATATTGACATGAATTAAAAAGCACATTAAATTAATCTCAAACACTGATGTTATGTCATGTTCCAGATACCATAGTCAGAGGGAAGTGGATGGAATCTAATATTATAATTTAAAGGTTTGTAGAAGGGAAGTTGACTATAAACAACACAGCTTGGGGCAAAATATTATAAACTATAATGCCAGAATTTAGCTCTGGGGCAATCCTGTTAGGAGATGCAGGGGTTGCATTCAAACTGATTTCTTTTAGTTTAGGAATAAAGTGAGGAAGTTGGGTGAATGTTTGCGATCAGGCATGTTGTGCTAGCAAGTTAGCGAAATCCACCTGCATCGAAAGAGGCAATAAATGAAAGTCACCCAAACCAAAGAGCGTGTTTATCAGGACACTTGAGCAGAGAGAGGAATAATCAGGAATGTAAAATACAGGCGCAACTCATTCATACATACCAAGGTCTTCCTACTGGTGTTAAAAAAGGGGAGAACAGAAATGGAAGAGTATATATAGCTGGAGATCAACAGGTCTTAAAATGACTTTGCATTGCGTGACAGTGCTAAACCAAGTTTAAAGTGCATCCAAGAACACCGAGGGACTTTGTATAAATTATGGGGACGTTGATCGACATTTCGGCAGCTAGCGGAGTGTTGATGGGAAAACTGCCCTTTGAGCAAGCACAGCTGCGAAGTTGGCCAAGGGACACACTGCCAGGGGCCCGTGGAAAGCGGCTTGCAGAGCAAACGCAGCCGGTGTGCAAGGTGTGTCCCAAGTTCCTCGCACCAACAGTTGTGACCTAACTTGGCTTACGTAAGCTGGCATGACCAGATGCATTGCGCAAAGAGCTGGGAAACGCCAGCTCCCGTGGCAAGAATTCCGAAGCGGACGTCCCGTTCCCTGATTGGACGGGGAAAGAGGACGACTCTCATGTTGGATGGACATTTCGCATCTTCGGAAGACGTGTGGGTCAACATCTGATTGGTCCATGCCAGCACCTTGTAGAAAAGGAACCAAGTTGCGCCATTCAATACATAACACCCTATCTCTTTCAGCACACTGCTTCCCGAAAGCTGAATTCACCTGGAAGGATGTAGACTGAGGTCTTGGGTCACCTCACGCCCTAGTGATGACCCAAACTATCTCTCTCAGATAGGCACTTTTATCTCTGTCTATTTTCCAGCTATTCAGGCTGCCCGCTAGCGCTCCAGGAAAGGACGTTGGTCATTCTGTCCTTCAATCAGTTGACTACTTCCCCAAACGGGCACCCAGGTGCTGCTTCTGTGTGCACTTTAAAGAACATCGCAGATTTACGGCGTGTCTGTGTTCTGTCACAGGTTCCAATCAAGATTGCCGTCAGGTAGCTTCAAAACTGAACCAGGTACTGTTGCTGATGAAGATTGCTGGACACTGTATGTGTGTCTATCATAGTGAATGGTTTCACACTGCCATTCACGTTCTAGGTGTGTGTAGACATAAAATGAGATCAAGTCTGTGAGTTTCTTCAACTACACTCCATCTGTCACAAATGTAGGCATTTCTGTTAGTTAGTTAGTTGTGTTAGAGCCGGGGGTTAAGATAATTCATTTGGATATCGGTGGCACGGGTTGGCTACAACAGATCCCTTGGGAAGGAGACCATGGTGAACTGGCATGTAAGTAATTGACCAAATTGTCTCGTGATCTTGCTTTGGATTGTTTTCCCTCTGTTGCATTAGCAGCATCAGCACTGATAACCAATTGGCACAAGGGACTCGTAGTCAAAAATCTAAAAGTCACCTTCCTGAGATAGCACTTGAGTATAAATGTTCTTTGCTGTTCTGTTTGGGTCATTTGATTCTGAAAACCTGAATGTTCACATCGACCGATTTTCTAGTTGATCTTGGCCAGATCATATTATTTTTTGTCTTCTATAGGGACACTATTAATTGCTGTTAAGGACTTTTAAGAAAACTCTGTAAAACTAAATTCAACTCTCTCGAGTCCTTTTCTTTAGTCAAGCAAAGGAAATTAACAGTACCCAAAGAAATGTGATATGGGTAATCAGTGAACTACAATAAAACTTCAGAGGTATGAACTGACTAGTCACCCACACACCTCATCTGGAAACGAAAGTATGCAATCAGGCAATGGCAGAGACCAAGAAAGAAAGAAAGACGCAAATATGGTAGAGTCCTGTGTTAAACGTAATTTACTACTAAAACATAAAGGGAAAGTTTAAAAAGAAAGATTTGACAAGGTAAGGAAACTCTGCGTAGCTTGCGTAACTCCCGTCGACTGTTGCCAAATCTCCAGATAAGTGTAGACCAGGGCTACCATGGTTAAAAGCAGCATTTTTCTTCTGCATAGTAAAGTTTCAATGCTGTATTAAGTCAATGTTCAGTTGTAAACGTTTGAAAGAACAACCATAATATTTTGTTCAGAGTTATGAACATTTCTTTCTCCTCTTCCTTCTCCTTTTTCTCTTCCTGCTTCTCCTTCTTCCTCTTCATCACAGAATCCCATTGGTATGCTCCTTTTTCTGCATGTTTCACTGAGAAACAAAGTATTTCAGCACACCTAACCTGGCGTTGGCGATTAATCCATTTCTCAAGCATAATCCTACCTATGTTAATGTTTTGCAATGGTAATTAAGGCCACGGCCTAGTTAATTTACAGAGCGGCTTGCTGGGATATGAATTTCACAATGCCGATAGCCTAATGGTAACTAGCAACGGGGGTTGTAGCAGTAGGACAGGCGGTGCCATGGAGAGGAAAGGGTGACACCTAGAGATGTAACCGGAATACTGCACCTTGTTAAGAGTAGTAGTATAGTTTCATCGTATTTGATAGGCCCCATCAGAGCATCTACTCTGCCCTCCTGCCCGTGAGCCCAAAGACTTTAGTTACACCAAAGTGTCTTAGCCCTCAGGAGCCTAAACTGGAGGGACCAAGACATGTGGCCAATTGTGCATGGAGAGGGAAGGCCATCCTTCCTGACCCCTGCAGGCGACCAGCTGCAGCCCTGAAGCATAAGACTGGATTAGAGTCATGGTCTGAATGCCGCATGGCAAGTGTGGCAGTCACATCAAGGGTAATGCAGACAATGCTATTCTCCCCACATGAAGGGGACTCAGAGTGGTTATCTACTGCCATTGCTGGACTTTTAGCATAGGTCCGGGGGTTCCCCCAGCCAGTCAGGCCATGTGGCTAACGAGGGGCTTCTGCTGCAAGCCAACTGCAGAACTGCAGACTAAAGTCTTTAGAGTGCCGCGGAACCCTCATTGTTTTTGCCATATTGGCTTTGATAACAAAAGCTCAAAGTGTAGAAGCATCTACATTGTTTTCGGCAACGAGGGTTCCGTGGCACTGTAAAGACTAAAGTGCCGCAGAACCCTCGTTGTTTTTGCCATATTGGCTTTGATAACAAAAGCTCAAAGTGTAGAAGCATCTACATTGTTTTCGGAAACGAGGGTTCCGTGGCACTCTAAAGACTAAAGTCTTTAGAGTGCCGTGGAACCCTCGTTGTTTTTGCCATATTGGCTTTCATAACAAAAGCTCAAAGTGTAGAAGCATCTACATTATTCTTGGCAACGAGGGTTCCGCAGCACTCTAAAGACTAAAGTGTCGCGGAACCCTCGTTGTTTTTGCCATATTGGCTTTGATAACAAAAGCTAAAAGTGTAGAAGCAGCTACATTGTTTTCGGCAAAGAGGGTTCCGCGGCAATCTAAAGAATAAAGTGCCGCGGAACCCTCGTTGTTTTTGCCATATTGGCTTTGATAACAAAAGCTCAAAGTGTAGAAGCATATTCATTATTCTTGGCAACGAGGGTTCCGCGGCACTCTAAAGACTAAAGTCCTTAGAGTGCCGCGGAACCCTCGTTGTTTTTGCCATATTGGCTTTGATAACAAAAGCTCAAAGTGTAGAAGCATCTCCATTGTTTTCGGCAACGAGGTTCCGCGGCACTCTAAAGACTAAAGTCCTTAGAGTGCCGCGGAACCCTCGTTGTGTTTGGCGTATTGGATTTGATAACAAAAGCTCAAAATGTAGAAGCATCGACATTGTTTTCGGCAACGAGGGTTCCGCGGCACTCTAAAGACTAAAGTCTTTAGAGTGCCGCGGAACCCTTGTTGTTTTTGCCATATTGGCATATTGGTTGTTTTTGCCATATTGGCATATTGGTTGTTTTTGCCATATTGGCTTTGATAACTATAGCTCATTGTGTAGAAGCATCTACATTGTTTTCGGCAACGAGGGTTCCGCGGCTCTCTAAAGACTAGTGCCGCGGAACCCTCGTTGTTTTTCTCATATTGGCTTTGATAAGAAAAGCTCAAAGTGTAGAAGCATCTACATTCTTTTCGGCAACGAGGGATCCGCGGCACTCTAAAGACCTCGCGGCAATCTAAAGACTAAAGTGCCGCGGAACCCTCGTTGTTTTTGCCATATTGGCTTTGATAACAAAAGCTCAAAGTGTAGAAGCATCTACATTGTTTTCGGCAACGAGGGTTCCGTGGCACTGTAAAGACTAAAGTCTTTAGAGTGCCGAGGAACCCTCGTTGTTTTTACCTAATTGGCTTTGATAATAAAAGCTCAAAGTGTAGAAGCATCTACACTGTTCTCGGCAACGAGGGTTCCGCGGCACTCTAAAGACTAAAGTGCCGCAGAACCCTCGTTGTTTTTGCCATATTGGCTTTGATAACAAAAGCTCAAAGTGTAGAAGCATCTACATTGTTTTCGGCAACGAGGGTTCGGCGGCACTCTAAAGACTAAAGTGCCGCAGAACCCTCGTTGTTTTTGCCATATTAGATTTGATAACAAAAGCTCAAAGTGTAGAAGAATCTACATTGTTCTTGGCAATGAGTGTTCCGCGGCACTCTAAAGACTAAAGTCTTTAGAGTGCCAAGGAACCCTCGATTTTTTTGCCATATTGGCTTTGATAACAAAAGCTCAAAGTGTAGAAGCATCCACATTATTCTTGGGAACGAGGGTTCCGCGGCACTCTAAAGACTAAAGTGCCGCGGAACCCTCGTTGTTTTTGCCATATTGGCTTTGATAACAAAAGCTCAAAGTGTAGAAGCATGTCCATTGTTTTCGGCAACGAGGGTTCTGCGGCACTCTAAAGACTAAAGTCCTTAGAGTGCCGCGAAACCCTCGTTGTTTTTGCCATATTGGCTTTGATAACAAAAGCTCAAAGTGTAGAAGCATCTACAATGTTTTCGGCAACGAGGGTTCCACAGCACTGTAAAGACTAAAGTGCCGCGGAACCCTCGTTGTTTTTCCAAATTGGCTTTGATAACAAAAGCTCAAAGTGTAGAAGCATCTCCATTGTTTTCGGCAACGAGGGTTCCGCGGCACTCTAAAGACTAAAGTACTTAGAGTGCCGCGGAACCCTCGTTGTTTTTGCCATTTTGGCTTTGATAACAAAAGCTCAAAGTGTAGAAGCATCTACATATTTCCGGCAAGGAGGGTTCTTCAGCACTCTAAAGACTAAAGTGCCGCGGAACCCTCGTTGTTTTTGCCATATTGGCATATTGGTTGTTTTTGCCATATTGGCTTTGATAACAAAAGCTCAAAGTGTAGAAGCATCTACAATGTTTTCGGCAACGAGGGTTCCACGGCAATCTAAAGACTAAAGTGCCGCGGAACCCTCGTTGTTTTTGCCATATTAGCTTTGATAAGAAAAGCTCAAAGTGTAGAAGCATCTACATTGTTTTCGGCAACGAGGGATCCGTGGCACTCTAAAGACCTCGCGGCAATCTAAAGACTAAAGTGCCGCGGAACCCTCGTTGGTTTTGCCATATTGGCTTTGATAACAAAAGCTCAAAGTGTAGAAGCATCTACATTTATCTTGGCAACGAGGGTTCCGCGGCACTCTAAAGACTAAAGTGCCGCAGAACCCTCGTTGTTTTTGCCACATTGGCTTTGATAACAAAAGCTCAAAGTGTAGAAGCATCTACATAGTTTTCGGCAACGAAGGTTCTGCAGCACTCTAAAGACTAAAGTGCCGCAGAACCTTCGTTGTTTTTGCTATATTGGCTTTGATAACAAAAGCTCAAAGTGTAGACGCATCTATATTGTTCTCGGCAACGAGGGTTCCGCAGCACTCTAAAGACTGAAGTGCCGCGGAACCCTCGTTGTTTTTGCCATATTGGCTTTGATAACAAAAGCTCAAAGTGTAGAAGCATCTACATTGTTTTCGGCAACGAGGGTTCCGTGGCACTGTAAAGACTAAAGTCTTTAGAGTGCCGAGGAACCCTCGTTGTTTTTGCCATATTGGCTTTGATAACAAAAGCTCAAAATGTAGAAGCATCTACATTTTTCTCGGCAATGAGGGTTCCGCGGCACTCTAAAGTCTAAAGTCTTTAAAGACCCGTGGAACCCTCGTTGTTTTTGCCATATTGGCTTTGATAACAAAAGCTCAAAGTGTAGTAGCATCTATATTGTTCTTGGCAACGAGGGTTCCGCGGCATTCTAAAGACTAAAGTGCCGCGGAACCCTCATTGTTTTTGACATATTGGCTTTGATAACAAAAGCTCAAAGTGTAGAAGCATCTACATTGTTTTCGGCAACGAGGGTTCTACGGTACTCTAAGGACTAAAGTCTTTAGAGTGCCGCGGAACCCTCGTTGTTTTTGCCATATTAGCT
This sequence comes from Emydura macquarii macquarii, assembly GCF_026122565.2. Classification (NCBI taxonomy): domain Eukaryota; kingdom Metazoa; phylum Chordata; order Testudines; family Chelidae; genus Emydura; species Emydura macquarii. The sequence goes on from NW_027133050.1 coordinate 48,451, forward strand.
TTGATAACAAAAGCTCAAAGTGTAGAAGCATCTACATTGTTTTCGGCAACAAGGGTTCCGCGGCAATCTAAAGACTAAAGTGCCGCGGAACCCTCGTTGTTTTTGCCATATTGGCTTTGATAAGAAAAGCTCAAAGTGTAGAAGCATCTACATTGTTTTCGGCAACGAGGGATCCGCGGCACTCTAAAGACCTCGCGGCAATCTAAAGACTAAAGTGCCGCGGAACCCTCGTTGTTTTTGCCATATTGGCATATTGGTTGTTTTTGCCATATTGGCTTCGATAACAAAAGTTCAAAGTGTAGAAGCATCTACATTATTTTCGGCAACGAGGGTTCTGCGGCACTCTAAAGACTAAAGTGCCGCAGAACCCTCGTTGTTTTGCCCTATTGGCTTTGATAACAAAAGCTCAAAGTGTAGAAGCATCTACATTGTTTTCGGCAACGAGGTTCCGCGACACACTAAAGACTTAAGTCTTTAGAGTGCCGCGGAACCCTCCTTGTTTTTGCCATATTGGCTTTGATAAGAAAAGCTCAAAGTGTAGAAGCATCTACATTTTTTTCGGGAACAAGGGTTCCGCGGCACTCTAAAGAGTAAAGTGCCGCGGAACCCTCGTTGTTTTTGCCATATTGGCTTTGATAACAAAAGCTCAAAGTGTAGAAGCATATACATTATTCTTTGCAACGAGGGTTCCGCGGCACTCTAAAGACTAAAGTGCCGCAGAACCCTCGTTGTTTTTGCCATATTTGCTTTGATAACAAAAGCACAAAGTGTAGAAGCATCTACATTGTTTTCGGCAGCGAGGGTTCCGCAGCACTCTAAAGACTGAAGTGCCGCGGAACCCTCGTTGTTTTTGCCATATTGGCTTTGATAACAAAAGCTCAAAGTGTAGAAGCATCTACATTGTTTTCGGCAACGAGGGTTCCGTGGCACTGTAAAGACTAAAGTCTTTAGAGTGCCGAGGAACCCTCGTTGTTTTTGCCATATTGGCTTTGATAACAAAAGCTCAAATTGTAGAAGCATCTCTATTGTTCTTGGCAACGAGGGTTCCGCGGCATTCTAAAGACTAAAGTGCCGCGGAACCCTCGTTGTTTTTGCCATATTAACTTTGATAACAAAAGCTCAAAGTGTAGAAGCATCTACATTGTTTTCGGCAACGAGGGTTCCACGGCAATCTAAAGACTAAAATGCCGCGGAACCCTCGTTGTTTTTGCCATATTGGCTTTGATAAGAAAAGCTCAAAGTGTAGAAGCATCTACATTGTTTTCGGAAACGAGGGATCCGCGGCACTCTAAAGACCTCGCGGCAATCTGAAGACTAAAGTGCCGCGGAACCCTCGTTGTTTTTGCCATATTGGCTTTGATAACAAAAGCTCAAAGTGTAGAAGCATATACATTATTCTTTGCAACGAGGGTTCCGCGGCACTCTAAAGACTAAAGTGCCGCAGAACCCTCGTTGTTTTTGCAATATTTGCTTTGATAACAAAAGCATAAAGTGTAGAAGCATCTACATTGTTTTCGGCAACGAGGGTTCCGCGGCACTCTAAAGACTGAAGTGCCGCGGAACCCTCGTTGTTTTTGCCATATTGGCTTTGATAACAAAAGCTCAAAGTGTAGAAGCATCTACATTGTTTTCGGCAACGAGGGTTCCGTGGCACTGTAAAGACTAAAGTCTTTAGAGTGCCGAGGAACCCTCGTTGTTTTTGCCATATTGGCTTTGATAACAAAAGCTCAAATTGTAGAAGCATCTATATTGTTCTTGGCAACGAGGGTTCCGCGGCATTCTAAAGACTAAAGTGCCGCGGAACCCTCGTTGTTTTTGCCATATTAGCTTTGATAACAAAAGCTCAAAGTGTAGAAGCATCTACATTGTTTTCGGCAACGAGGGTTCCGCGGCAATCTAAAGACTAAAATGCCGCGGAACCCTCGTTGTTTTTGCCATATTGGCTTTGATAAGAAAAGCTCAAAGTGTAGAAGCATCTACATTGTTTTCGGCAACGAGGGATCCGCGGCACTCTAAAGACCTCGCGGCAATCTGAAGACTAAAGTGCCGCGGAACCCTCGTTTTTTTTGCCATATTGGCATATTGGTTGTTTTTGCCATATTGGCTTTGATAACAAAAGCTCAAAGTGTAGAAGCATCTACATTGTTTTCGGCAACGAGGGTTCCACGGCAATCTAAAGACTAAAGTGCCGCGGAACCCTCGTTGTTTTTGCCATATTGGCTTTGATAAGAAAAGCTCAAAGTGTAGAAGCATCTACATTGTTTTTGGCAACGAGGGATCCGCGGCACTCTAAAGACCTCGCGGCAATCTAAAGACTTAAGTGCCGCGGAACCCTCGTTGTTTTTGCCATATTGGCATATTGGTTGTTTTTGCCATATTGGCTTTGAAAAGAAAAGCTCAAAGTGTAGAAGCATCTACATTGTTTTCGGCAACGAGGGTTCCGCGGCAATCTAAAGACTAAAGTGCCGCGGATCCCTCGTTGTTTTTGCCATATTGGCTTTGATAAGAAAAGCTCAAAGTGTAGAAGCATCTACATTGTTTTCGGCAACAAGGGTTCCGCGGCACTCTAAAGAGTAAAGTGCCGCGGAACCCTCGTTGTTTTTCCATATTGGCTTTGATAACAAAAGCTCAAAGTGTAGAAGCATATACATTATTCTTTGCAACGAGGGTTCCGCGGCACTCTAAAGACTAAAGTGCCGCAGAACCCTCGTTGTTTTTGCCATATTTGCTTTGATAACAAAAGCTCAAAGTGTAGAAGCATCTACATTGTTTTCGGCAACGAGGGTTCCGTGGCACTGTAAAGACTAAAGTCTTTAGAGTGCCGAGGAACCCTCGTTGTCTTTGCCATATTGGCTTTGATAACAAAAGCTCAAAATGTAGAAGCATCTACATTGTTCTCGGCAATGAGTGTTCCGCGGCACTCTAAAGACTAAAGTGCCGCGGAACCCTCATTGTTTTTGCCATATTGGCTTTGATAACAAAAGCTCAAAGTGTAGAAGCATCTACATTGTTTTCGGCAACGAGGGTTCTGCGGTACTCTAAGGACTAAAGTCTTTAGAGTGCCGCGGAACCCTCGTTGTTTTTGCCATATTAGCTTTGATAACAAAAGCTCAAAGTGTAGAAGCATCTACATTGTTTTCGGCAACGAGGGTTCCGCGGCAATCTAAAGACTAAAATGCCGCGGAACCCTCGTTGTTTTTGCCATATTGGCTTTGATAAGAAAAGCTCAAAGTGTAGAAGCATCTACATTGTTTTCGGCAACGAGGGATCCGCGGCACTCTAAAGACCTCGCGGCAATCTGAAGACTAAAGTGCCGCGGAACCCTCGTTTTTTTTGCCATATTGGCATATTGGTTGTTTTTGCCATATTGGCTTTGATAACAAAAGCTCAAAGTGTAGAAGCATCTACATTGTGTTCGTCAACGAGGGTTCCGCGGCAATCTAAAGACTAAAGAGCCGCGGAACCCTCTTTGTTTTTGCCATATTGGCTTTGATAAGAAAAGCTCAAAGTGTAGAAGCATCTACATTGTTTTCGGCAACGAGGGATCCGCGGCACTCTAAAGACCTCGCGGCAATCTAAAGACTAAAGTGCCGCGGAACCCTCGTTGTTTTTGCCATATTGGCTTTGATAACAAAAGCTCAAAGTGTAGAAGCATCTACATTGTACTCGGCAACGAGGGTTCTGCAGCACTCTAAAGAATAAAGTGCCGCAGAACCCTCGTTGTTTTTGCCATATTGGCTTTTATAACAAAAGCTCAAAGTGTAGAAGCATCTACATTGTTTCGGCAACGAGGGTTCCGCGGCACTCTAGAGACTAAAGTGCCGCGGAACCCTCGTTGTTTTTGCCATATTGTTTTTGATACAAAAGCTCAAAGTGTAAAAGCATCTACATTGTTTTCGGCACCGAGAGTTCTGCGGCACTCTAAAGACTAATGTGCCGCAGAACTCTCGTTGTTTTTGCCATATTGGCTTTGATAACAAGAGCTCAAAGTATAGAAGCATCTACATTGCTTTCGGCAACGAGGTTCCGCGGCACTCTAAAGACTAAAGTGCCGCGGAACCCTTGTTGTTTTTGCCATATTGGCTTTGATAACAAAAGCTCAAAGTGTAGAAGCATCTACATTGTTTTGGGCAACGAGGGTTCCGCGGCACTCAAAGACTAAAGTCGTTAGAGTGCCGCGGAACCCTCGTTGTTTTTGCCATATTGTTTTTGATACAAAAGCTCAAAGTGTAGAAGCATATACATTGTTTTTGGCAACGAGTGTTCCACGGCACTCTAAAGACTAAAGACTTTAGAGTGCCGCGGAACCCTCGTTGATTTTGCCATATTGGCTTTGATAACAAAAGCTCAAAGTGTAGAAGCATTTACATTGTTTTCGGCAACGAGGGTTCTGCGGCATTCTAAAGAGTAAAGTGCCGCAGAAGACTCGTTGTTTTTGCCATATTGGCTTTGATAACAAAAGCTCAAAGTGTAGAAGCATCTACATTGTTTTCGGCAACGAGGGTTCCGCGGCACTCCAAAGACTAAAGTGCCGCGGAACCCTCGTTGTTTTTGCCATATTGGCTTTGATAACAAAAGCTCAAAGTGGAACCCTCGTTGTTTTTGCCATATTGGCTTTGATAACAAAAGCTCAAAGTGTAGTAGCATCTACATTATTCTTGGGAACGAGGGTTCCGCGGCACTCTAAAGACTAAAGTGCCGCTGAACCCTCGTTGTTTTTGCCATATTGGCTTTGATAACAAAAGCTCAAAGTGTAGAAGCATCTACATTGTTTTCGGCAACGAGAGTTCTGCGGCACTCTAAAGACTAAAGTGCCGCAAAACCCTCGTTGTTTTTGCCATATTGGCTTTGATAACAAAAGCTCAAAGTGTAGAAGCATCTACATTGTTTTCGGCAACGAGAGTTCTGCGGTACTGTAAAGACTAAAGTGCCGCAGAACCCTTGTTTTTGCCATATTGGCTTTGATAACAGAAGCTCAAAGTGTAGAAGCATCTACATTGTTCTAGGCAACGAGGGTTCCGCAGCACTCTAAAGACTAAAGTATTTGCCGCGGAACCCTCGTTGTTTTTGCCATATTGGCTTTGATAACAAAAGCTCAAAGTGTAGAAGCATCTACATTGTCTTGGCAACGAGGGTTCTGCAGCACTCTAAAGAATAAAGTTCCGCAGAACCCTCGTTGTTTTTGCCATATTGGCTTTGATAACAAAAGCTCAAAGTGTAGAAGCATCTACATTGTTTTTGGCAACGAGGGTTCGCGGCACTCTAAAGACTAAAGTGCCGCGGAACCCTCGTTTTTTTTGCCATATTGTCTTTGATAACAAAAGCTCAAAGTGTAGAAGCATCTACATTGTTTTCGGCAACGAGGGTTCTGCGGCACTCTAAGACTAAACTGCCGCAGAACCCTCGTTGTTTTTGCCATATTGGCTTTGATAACAAAAGCTCAAAGTGTAGAAGCATCTACATTGTTCTCGGCAACGAGGGTTCCTGCACTCTAAAGACTAAAGTGCCGCAGAACCCTCGTTGTTTTTGCCATATTGGCTTTGATAACAAAAGCTCAAAGTGTAGAAGCATCTACATTGTTCTAGGCAACGAGGGTTCCGCAGCACTCTAAAGATTAAAGTGCCGCGGAACCCTCGTTGTTTTTGCCATATTGGCTTTGATAACAAAAGCTCAAAGTGTAGAAGCATCTACATTGTTCTTGGCAACGAGGGTTCCGCGGCACTCTAAAGACAAAAGTGCCGCAGAACCCTCGTTGTTTTTGCCATATTGGCTTTGATAACAAAAGCTCAAAGTGTAGAAGCATCTACATTGTTTTGGCAATGAGGGTTCCGCGGCACTCTAAAGACTAAAGTCTTTAGAGTGCTGCGGAACCCTTGTTGTTTTTCCATATTGGCTTTGATAACAAAAGCTCAAAGTGTAGAAGCATCTACATTAATCTTGGCAACGAGGGTTCCGCGGCACTCTAAAGACTAAAGTGCCACGGAACCCTCGTTGTTTTTGCCATATTGGCTTTGATAACAAAAGCTCAAAGTGTAGAAGCATCTACATTGTTTTGGCAACGAGGGTTCCGCGGCACTCTAAAGACTAAAAAGTGCCGCGGAACCCTCGTTGTTTTTGCCATATTGGCTTTGATAACAAAAGCTCAAAGTGTAGAAGCATCTACATTTTTTCGGCAACGAGGGTTCTGCGGCACTCTAAAGACTAAAGTGCCGCGGAACCCTCATTGTTTTTGCCATATTGGCTTAGATAACAAAAGCTCAAAGTGTAGAAGCATCTACATTGTTCTTGGCAAGGAGGGTTCCGCGGCACTCTAAAGACTATAGTCCTTAGAGTGCCGAGGAACCCTCGTTGTTTTTGCCATATTGGCTTTGATAACAAAAGCTCAAAGTGTAGAAGCATCTACATTATTCTTGGGAACGAGGGTTCCGCTGCACTCTAAAGACTAAAGTGCCGCTGAACCCTCGTTGTTTTTGCCATATTGGCTTTGATAACAAAAGCTCAAAGTGTAGAAGCATCTACATTGTTTTTGGCAACGAGGGTTCCACGGCACTCTAAAGACTAAAGTGCTGCGGAACCCTCGTTGTTTTTGCCATATTGGCTTTGATAACAAAAGCTCAAAGTGTAGAAGCATCTACATTGTTCTCGGCAACGAGGGTTCTGCGGCACTCTAAAGACTAAAGTGCCGCGGAACCCTCGTTGTTTTTGCCATATTGGCTTAGATAACAAAAGCTCAAAGTGTAAAAGCATCTACATTGTTCTTGGCAAGGAGGGTTCCGCGGCACTCTAAAGACTATAGTCCTTAGAGTGCCGTGGAACCCTCGTTGTTTTTGCCATATTGGCTTTGATAACAAAAGCTCAAAGTGTAGAAGCATCTACATTGTTCTTGGGAACGAGGGTTCCGCGGCACTCTAAAGACGAAAGTGTCGCTGAACCCTCGGTGTTTTTGCCATATTGGCTTTGATAACAAAAGCTCAAAGTGTAGAAGCATCTACATTGTTCTCGGCAACGAGGGTTCTGCGGCACTCTAAAGACTAAAGTGCCGCAGAACCCTCGTTGTTTTTGCCATATTGGCTTTGATAACAAAAGCTCAAAGTGTAGAAGCATCTACATTGTTTTTGGCAACGAGGGTTCCACGGCACTCTAAAGACTAAAGTCTTTAGAGTGGTCGCGGAACCCTTGTTGTTTTTGCCATATTGGCTTTGATAACAAAAGCTCAAAGTGTAGAAGCATCTACATTGTTCTTGGCAACGAGGGTTCCGCGGCACTCTAAAGACTAAAGTGCTGCGGAACCCTCGTTGTTTTTGCCATATTGGCTTTGATAACAAAAGCTCAAAGTGTAGAAGCATCTACATTGTTCTCGGTAACGAGGGTTCTGCGGCACTCTAAAGACTAAAGTGCCGCAGAACCCTCGTTGTTTTTGCAATTTTTTCTTTATAACAAAAGCTCAAAGTTGAGAAGCATCACCTTTGTTTTGAGCAACGTGGGTTCTGCTGCACTCTAAAGACTAAAGTGCCGCAGAACCCTCGTTGTTTTTGCCATATTAGATTTGATAACAAAAGCTCAAAGTGTAGAAGCATCTACATTGTTCTTGGCAACGAGGGTTCCGCGGCACTCTAAAGACTAAAGTCTTTAGAGTGCCGCGGAACCCTCGTTTTTTTTGCCATATTGGCTTTGATAACAAAAGCTCAAAGTGTAGAAGCATCTACATTGTTCTCGGCAACGAGGGTTCTGCAGCACTCTAAAGACTAAAGTGCCGCGGAACCCTCGTTGTTTTTCCATATTGGCTTTGATAACAAAAGCTCAAAGTGTAGAAGCATCTACATTGTTTTTGGCAACGAGGGTTTCGCGGCACTCTAAAGACTAAAGTGCCGCGGAACCCTCGTTTTTTTGCCATATTGTCTTTGATAACAAAAGCTCAAAGTGTAGAAGCATCTACATTGTTTTCGGCAACGAGGGTTCTGCGGCACTCTAAAGACTAACGTGCCGCAGAACCCTCGTTGTTTTTGCCATATTGGCTTTGATAACAAAAGCTCAAAGTGTAGAAGCATCTACATTGTTTCTCGGCAACGAGGGTTCTGCGGTACTCTAAAGACTAAAGTGCCGCAGAACCCTCGTTGTTTTTGCCATATTGGCTTTGATAACAAAAGCTCAAAGTTTAGAAGCATCTACATTGTTCTAGGCAACGAGGGTTCCGCAGCACTCTAAAGATTAAAGTGCCGCGGAACCCTCGTTGTTTTTGCCATATTGGCTTTGATAACAATAGCTCATAGTGTAGAAGCATCTAAATTGTTCTTGGCAACGAGGGTTCCGCGGCACTCTAAAGACAAAAGTGCCGCAGAACCCTCGTTGTTTTTGCCATATTGGCTTTGATAACAAAAGCTCAAAGTGTAGAAGCATCTACATTGTTCTCGGCAATGAGGGTTCCGCGGCACTCTAAAGACTAAAGTTTTTAGAGAGCCGCGGATCCCTCGTTGTTTTTGTCATATTGGCTTTGATAACAAAAACTCAAAGTGTAGAAGCATCTACATTAATCTTGGCAACGAGGGTTCCGCGGCACTCTAAAGAATAAAGTGCCACGGAACCCTCGTTGTTTTTGCCATTTTGGCTTTGAAAACAAAAGCTCAAAGTGTAGAAGCATCTACATTGTTCTTGGCAACGAGGGTTCCGAGGCACTCTAAAGACTAAAGTGCCGCGGAACCCTCATTGTTTTTGCCATATTGGCTTAGATAACAAAAGCTCAAAGTGTAGAAGCATCTACATTGTTCTTGGCAAGGAGGGTTCCGCGGCACTCTAAAGACTATAGTCCTTAGAGTGCCGAGGAACCCTCGATGTTTTTGCCATATTGGCTTTGATAACAAAAGCTCAAAGTGTAGAAGCATCCACATTATTCTTGGGAACGAGGGTTCCGCGGCACTCTAAAGACTAAAGTGCCGCTGAACCCTCGTTGTTTTTGCCATATTGGCTTTGATAACAAAAGCTCAAAGTGTAGAAGCATCTACATTGTTTTTGGTGCAACGAGGGTTCCGCGGCACTCTAAAGACTAAAGTCTTTAGAGTGCCGCGGAACCCTTGTTGTTTTTCCATATTGGCTTTGATAACAGAAGCTCAAAGTGTAGAAGCATCTACATTGTTCTTGGCAACGAGGGTTCCGCGGCACTCTAAAGACTAAAGTGCTGCGGAACCCTCGTTGTTTTTGCCATATTGGCTTTGATAACAAAAGCTCAAAGTGTAGAAGCATCTACATTGTTCTCGGTAACGAGGGTTCTGCGGCACTCTAAAGACTAAAGTGCCGCGGAACCCTCATTGTTTTTGCCATATTGGCTTAGATAACAAAAGCTCAAAGTGTAGAAGCATCTACATTGTTCTTGGCAAGGAGGGTTCCGCGGCACTCTAAAGACTATAGTCCTTAGAGTGCCGTGGAACCCTCGATGTTTTTGCCATATTGGCTTTGATAACAAAAGCTCAAAGTGTAGAAGCATCTACATTGTTCTTGGGAATGAGGGTTCCGCGGCACTCTAAAGACTAAAGTGCCGCTGAACCCTCGTTGTTTTTGCCATATTGGCTTTGATAACAAAAGCTCAAAGTGTAGAAGCATCTACATTGTTCTCGGTAATGAGGGTTCTGCGGCACTCTAAAGACTAAAGTGCCGCAGAACCCTCATTGTTTTTGCCATATTGGCTTTGATAACAAAAGCTCAAAGTGTAGAAGCATCTACATTGCTTTCGGCAACGAGGGTTCTGCTGCACTCTAAAGACTAAAGTGCCGCAGAACCCTCGTTGTTTTTGCCATATTAGATTTGATAACAAAAGCTCAAAGTGTAGAAGCATCTACATTGTTCTTGGCAACGAGGGTTCCGCGGCACTCTAAAGACTAAAGTCTTTAGAGTGCCGCAGAACCCTCGTTGTTTTTGCCATATTGGCTTTTATAACAACAGCTCAAAGTAGAGAAGCATCTACATTGTTTTCGGCAACGAGGGTTCCGCAGCAATCTAAAGACTAAAGTGCCGCGGAACCCTCGTTGTTTTTGCCATATTGGCTTTGATAACAAAAGCTCAAAGTATAGAAGCATATACATTGTTCTTGGCAACGAGGGTTCCGCGGCACTCTAAAGAATAAAATGCCACGGAACCCTCGTTGTTTTTGCCATTTTGGCTTTGAAAACAAAAGCTCAAAGTGTAGAAGCATCTACATTGTTCTCGGTAACGAGGGTTCAGCGGCACTCTAAAGACGAAAGTGCCGCAGAACCCTCGTTGTTTTTGCCATATTGGCTTTGATAACAAAAGCTCAAAGTGTAGAAGCATCTACATTGTTTTCGGCAACGAGGGTTCTGCGGCACTCTAAAGACTAAAGTGCCGCAGAACCCTCGTTGTTTTTGCCATATTGGCTTTGATAACAAAAGCTCAAAGTGTAGAAGTATCTACTTTATTCTCGGCAACGAGGGTTCCGCGTCACTCTAAAGACTAAGGTGCCGTGGAACCCTCGTTGTTTTTGCCATATTGGCTTTGATAACAAAAGCTCAAAGTGTAGAAGCATCTACATTGTTCTCGGCAACGAGGGTTCCGCGGCATTCTAAAGACTAAGGTGCCGCGGAACCCTCGTTGTTTTTGCCATATTGGCTTTGATAACCAAAGCTCAAAGTTTAGAAGCATCTACATTGTTTTCGGCAACGAGGGTTCCGCAGCACTCTAAAGACTAAAGTGCCGCGGAACCCTCGTTGTTTTTGCCATATTGGCTTTGATAACAAAAGCTCAAAGTGTAGAAGCATCTACATTGTTCTTGGCAACGAGGGATCCGCGGCACTCTAAAGACTAAAGTGCCGCAGAACCCTCGTTGTTTTTGCCATATTGGCTTTGATAAAAAAAGCTCAAAGTGTAGAAGCATCTACATTGTTCTTGGCAACGAGGGTTCCGTGGCACTTTAAAAAATAAAGTCTTTAGAGTGCCGCGGAACCCTCGTTGTTTTTGCCATATTGGCGTTGATAACAAAAGCTCAAAGTGTAGAAGCATCAACATTGTTCTCGGCAACGAGGGTTCCGCGGCACTCTAAATACTAAAGTCTTTAGCTGTGAGTCCCTTAGTTCTATCTTCGAGTGATTGCTCGTATCCATTCCACTATAGGTGTGTGCACGCCATAGTGCACGGTTCCCGGAACTTTTTTCCCCTTAGCATACCCCGTAGGACCGGCTCTGGTGCCCCCTGGCGTGTCGCGCTCATGCCACAGCACATGAGGCACTGCCAGCCCTACGCACCCTCAGTCTCTTCTTTCCGCCCGTGAGGGTCGGCTGGAACTAGCACTTGATCTCTGCAAGTGCGATTCCTCTTCTTTGAACTCTTTGTTAAACAAAGTACCTAGTTAGTTTAAGTAGTGAAGGAAAATAATTGTTTGCTTGACCACAGTTACTCCATTTTATTTTCTTTAAGTGTTCTGCTCTCTGCTGAAATCACCCACCCCCCCTTTTTCCTTTTATCCTTACACTGCTTATCTTGTGCCAGGGTCAGAGAAAGGGTTCCTAGAAGAGGCAAGGAGACACCCCCCAACTGGTTTTAATTGGTTACACAGCCTTGGGAGATAGATCAGACAACTTTGATAGATAAGCTGAAATCTTCTGTTAACATGTTGACTGTTATGCATACCTTTATAATTAGTAAAAGTAGAAAAGTATAAGCCAATAACAATAGTAGTAATAATTTGAATGTCCCTATAAGCATCAAGAACTTATGCATATGTAATTTCTTTGTCTTGTTTGTATAAATATGCCAAAGAGCATGCCTTCGGGGTCTCACACTGACCACTTGCTGGGAAGTGTC